>NC_052311.1:60413037-60528037 GCF_016432855.1 Salvelinus namaycush
CAGGACACATCTTCTTAAAGAACCAATACTCACACACACCGACACATCTTCTAAAGAACCAATACTCAACACACACAGACACATCTTTTAAAGAACCAATACTCACACACACAGACACATCTTCTTAAAGAACCAATACTCTCACACACACAGACGACATCTTCTTAAAAAGAAAACCAATACTCACACACACAGACACATCTTCTTAAAGAACCAATACTCTCACACACAGAGCACATCTTCTTAAAGAACCAATACTCCACACACACAGAGACATCTCTTAAAGAACCAATACTCACACACACAGAACATCTTCTTAAAGAACAATACTCTCACACACACAGCCACATATCTTTCTAAGAAACCAATACTCACACACACAGGACACATCTTCTTAAAGAACCAATACTCACTCCCACACAGACCACATCTTCATAAAGAACCAATACCACACACACAGACACATCTCTTAAAGAACCAATACTCACAACACAGACAATTCTCTTAAAGAACCAATACTCCCACACACACAGACACATCATCTTCATAAAGAACCAATACTCACACACCACACAGACACATCTTCTTAAAGAACCAATACTCACACACACAGACACATACTGCTAAAGAAACCAATATCACACACACAGACACATCTCTTAAAGAACCAATACTCACACACACAGACACATCTTCTTAAAGAACCAATACTCACACACACAGACACATCTTCTAAAGAACAATACTCACACACACAGACACATCTTCTTAAAGAACCAATACTCACACACACAGACACATCTTCTTAAAGAACCAATACTCACACACACAGACACTCTTTCATAAAAACCAATACTCTCACACACAGAGCCATCTTCTTAAAGAACCAATACCACACACACAGACACATCTTCATAAAGCAATCCACACACACACATCTTCTAAAGAACCAATACTCACACACACAGACACATCTTCTTACAAGAACCAATACTCACACACACAGACACATCTTCTTAAAGAACCAATACTCCTCCACACACACACACACACATCTTCAAAAGGAACCCAATACTCCACACACAGACCACATCTTCTTAAAGAACCAATAACTCACACACACAGACACATCTTCTTAAAGAAACCAAGTACTCACACACACAGACACATCTTCCTAAAGAACCAATACTCACACAAAAGACATCTTCATAAAGAACCAATACTCACACACACAGGAACATCTTCTTAAAGAACCAATCACACAACAGACACATCTCCTAAAGAAACCAATACTCAACACACACAGACACATCTTCTTAAAGAACCAATACTCAACACACACAGACATCTCTAAAGGACCAATACTCACACACACATCTTCTAAAGAACCAATACTCACACACACAGAACACATCTTCTTAAAGAACCAATACTCACACACACACACAGACACATCGTCATAAAGAACCAATACTCACACACACAGACACTCTTCATAAAGAACCAATACTCACCACACAGACACATCTCTAAGAACCAATACTCACACACACACAGAAACATCTTCGTAAAGAACCAATATCCACACACACAGAACATCTTCTTAAGAACCAATACTCACACACACAGACACATCTTCTTAAAGAAAACCCCCAAATACTCACACCACACAAAACACATCTTCTTAAAGAACCAATACTCACACACACACGAACATCTTTCTTAAAGAAAACAATAAACTCACACAACACACAGACACATCTTCTTAAAGAACACAATACTCACACACACGACACATCTTCTATAAAAACCAATACTCCACACACACAGACATCTTTCATAAAGAACCAATACTCACCACACACAGACCACATCTTATTAAGAACCCAATCTCACAACACAGAACATCTTCTTAAAGAACCAATACTACACACACAGAGACATCTCTTAAAGAAACCAATACTCACACACACAGACCATATCTTATTTAAAGAACCAATACTCCACACACACAGACACATCTTCATAAAGAACCATAACTCACACACACAGACACATCTTCTTAAAGAACAATACTCCATCACACACAACACATCTTCGTAAAGAACCAATACGCACACACCACAGAACATCTTCTAAAGAACCAATACTCACAAAACACAGACAACAGCTTCTTAAAGAACCAATAACTTCACACACACACAGACACATCTTCTTAAAGAACCAATACTCACACACACAGACACATCTTTCTTAAGAACCAATACTTCACACACACAGAACATCTTCTTAAAGAACCAATACTCACACACACAGACACATGCTTTAAAGAACCAATACTCCACACACAGACACATCTTCTTAAAGAACCAATACCTCACACACACAGAGACATCTTCTTAAAGAACCTACTACTCACTACACACAGACACATCTTCTAAAGAACCAATACTCACACACACAGACACAATCTTCTTAAAGAAACCAATACTCACACACACACACAAACACATCTCTTAAAGAAACCAATACTCAAACAACAGACACATCTCAAAACACCAATACTCACACACACAGCACATCTTCTTATAAGAACCAATACTCACACACACAGACACATCTTCTAAAGAACCAATACTCACACACACAGAGCATCTTCTTAAAGAACCAAACTCTCACACACACAGAACATCTTCTAAAGAACCCAATACTACAACACACAGACACATCTTCTTAAAGAACCAATACTTCACACACACAGACCACATCTTAAAGAACCAATACCACACACACAGACACCTCTTCTTTAAAGAACCAATATCTACACACACACAGACACACTCTTAAAAGAACCAATTACTCACACACACAGACACATCTTCTTTAAAGAACCAATACCACACACACAGACACATCTTCCTTAAAGAACCAATACTCACACACCACAGACACATCGTTCTTAAAGAACCAATACTCCACACACACAATCACTCAAAGAACCATATCTCACTACACCAAGACACTTCTTTAAAGAACCCAATACTCACACAACACCAGACACATCTTCTAAAGAACCAATACCACACACACAGAACATCTCTCTTAAAGAAAACCAATACTCTCACAACACAGAGACATCTTCTTAAAGAACCAATACTCCACACACACAGACACAATCTTCTTAAAGAACCAAGACTCTCACACACACAGACACATTCTAAAGAACCAAATACTCACACACACAGACACATCTCAAAGAACCAATACTCACACACAACAGACAAATCTTCCTAAAGAACCAATACTCAACACAAACAGACACCATTTTAAAGAACCAATACTCACACACACAGACACATCTTCTAAAGAACCAATACTCACCACACACACAGACACATCTTCTTAAAGAACCAATACTCAACAGACACATCTTCATAAAGAACCAATACACACACACAGACACCATCTTCATTAAAGAAACCAATACTCACACACACAGACACATCTTCTTAAAGAAACCAATACTCACACACACAGACACATCTTCTTAAGAACCAATACTCACACACAGAACAGACACATCTCTAAAGAACCAATACTCACACACACAGACACATCTTCTTAAAGACCAATACCTCACACACACACAATCTTCATAAAGAACCAATACTCACACACACAGAGACACATCTTCTTAAGAAACCAATACTACACACACACAGACACATCTCTTAAAGAACCAATACTCACACACACAGACACATTTCTTAAAGAACCAATACTCACACACACAGACACATCTTCTTAAAGAACCAATACTCACAACACACAGACACATCTTCATAAAGAACCAATACTCACACACACAGACACATCTTCTTAAAGAACCAATACTCAACACACACAGACACACTTCTTAAAGAACCAATACTCACAACACACACAGACACATCTTCTTAAAGAACCAATACTCACACACACAGACACATCTTCTTAAAGAACCAATACTCACACACACAGACACATCTTCTTTAAAGAACCAATACTCACACACACAGACACATCTTCTTAAAGAAACAATACTCACACACAACAGACATCTCTTAAAGAACCAATACCTCACACACACAGACACATCTTCTTAAGAACCAATACTCACACACACAGACACTCTTCATAAAGAACCAATACTCACACACACAGGAAACCATCTTCTAAAGAACCAATAATCACACACACACAGACACATCTTCTAAAAAGAACCAATACTCACACACACAGACACATCTTCTTAAAAAAACAACTCACTACACACACACAGACACATCTTCTTAAAGAACAATACTCCACACACACAGACCACATCCCTTAAAGAACCAATACTCAACACACAGACACACTTCTTAAAGAACCAATACTCACACACACAGACACATCTTCTATATAAGAACCAATCTCGACAACACACCACACAGACACATCTCTTAAAGAACCAATACTCACACAAAACAGAACATCTTCATAAAGAACCAATACTCACACACACAGACACATCTTCTAAAGAACCAATACTCACACACACAGACACAATCTTCTAAAGAACCAATACTCACACACACACAGACACATCTTCTAAAGAACCAATACTCACACACACACGACACATCTTCTTAAAGAACCAATACTCACACACACAGACACATCTTAAAAGAACCAATACTCCACACACACAGACACATCTTCTAAAGAACCAATACTCACACACACAGACACATCTTCATAAAGAACCAATTACCACACACACAGACACATTCGAAAGAACCAATACTCACACACACAGACACATTTCTTAAAGAACCAATACTACCACACACAGAAACAACATTCTTCTAAAGAACCAATACTCACTCACACACAGACACATCTTCTTAAAGAACCAATACTCACACACACAGACACATCTTCTTAAGAACCAATACTCACACACACACAGACCATCTCTTTAAAGAAACAATACTCACACAACAGACACATCTTCATAAAGAAACCAATACTCACACCACAGACACATCTTCTTAAAGAACCAATACTCACACACACAGACACATCTTCTAAAGAACCAATACTCACACACACAGACACATCTTCTTAAAAGAACAATACCTCACACAAACACAAGACACATCTTCATAAAGAACCAATACTCACACACACAGACACATCTTCTTAAAGAACAATACTCACACACACGACACATCTCTTAAAGAACAATACTCACACACAGACACATCTTCTATAAAGAACCACTACTCACACCAAACAGACAATCTCTTAAAAGAACCAATACTCACACACACAAGACACATCTTCTTAAAGAACAATACTCACACACACAGACATCTTCATAAGAACCAATACTCACACACACAGACACCTCTTCTTAAAGAACCAACTACCACACATCTTCTAAGAACCAATACTCACCACACAGACACATCTCTTAAAGAACCAATACTCACACACAACAGACACATCCTCTAAAGAACCAATACTCACACACACAGACACATCTTCTTAAAGAACCATACTCACACACACAGACACATCTTCTTAAAGAACCAATACTCACACACACAGACACATCTCTTAAAGAACCATACTCACACAGACACATCTTCTAAAGAACCAATACTCACACACACAGACAATCTTCTTAAAGAACCATACTCACCACACAGACACTCTTATAAAGAACCAATACTCACACACACAGACACATCTTCTTCAAAGAACCAATACTCACACACAGACCACCATCTTCTTAAAGAACCAATACTCACACCCACAAGACACATCTTCAAAAGAACCAATACTCACACACACAGACACACTCTAAAGAACCAATACTCACAACACAGACAATCTTCTTAAAGAACCAATTACTCACACACACACGAACACATCTCTTAAAGAACCAATACTCACACACACACACACACACACCAAACATCTTCCTAAAGAACCAATACTCACACCACACAGGACACATCTTCTTAAAGAACCAATACTCACACAACAGACACATCTTCTTAAAGAAACCAATACTCACACACACAGACATCTCTTAAAGAAACCAATACTCACACACACCAGACACATCTCTTAAAAGAACCAATACCACACACACAGACACTCTTCATAAGAACCAATACTCACACACACAGACACATCTTCTTAAAGAACAATACTCACACCACACAAAGACACATCTTCTTAAAGAACCAATACTACACACACACAGACACATCTTCTTAAAGAACCAATACTCACACACACAAGACACATCTTCTTAAAGAACCAACTACACACACACACAGACACATCTTCTTAAAAGAACCAATACTCACACACACAGACACATCTTCTTAAAGAACCAATACTCACACACACAGACACATCTTCTTAAAGAACCAATATCACACACACAACAGACACATCTTCTTAAAGAACCTATACTCACACACACAGACACATCTTCATAAAGAACCAATACTCACACACACAGACACATCATAAAGAACCAATACTCACACACACAGACACATCTTCATAAAGAACCATACTCACACACACACAGACACATCTTCTTAAAGAACCAATTACTCACACACACAGACCATCTTCTAAAGAACCAATACTCACACACACAGCACCACATCTTCTTAAAGAACCAACTCCACACACACAGACACATCTTCATAAAGAAACAATACTCCACACACAGACACATCTTCATAAAGAACCAATACTCACACACATACAGACAACCATCTTCATAAAGAACCAATACTCACACACACAGACACATCTTCTTAAAGAACCAATACTCACACACACAGACACATCTTCTAAAGAACCAATACTCACACACACAAGACACATCTTCTTAAAGAACCAATACTCACCACACACAGACACATCTTCTAAAGAAAACACTACTCCACACACACACAGACACATCTTCTAAAGAACCAATACTCACACACAACAGACACATCTTCTTAAAGAACCAATACTCACACACACAGACACATCTTCTTAAAAGAACCAATAACTCAACACACAGACACATCTTCATAAAGAAACCAATACTCACACACACAGGACACCATCTCTAAAAGAACCAATACTCACACACACAGACACATCTTCTAAAGAACCAATACTCACACACACAGACACATCTTCTTAAAGAACCAATACTACACACACACAGACACAGCTTCTTAAAGAACCAATACTCACACACAGACACAATCTTCATAAAGAACCAATACTCACACACACAGACACATCTTTCTTTAAACCAATACTCACACACACAGACACATCTTCTTAAAGAACCAATACATCACACACACAGAACATCTTCTATAAAGAACCAATACTCACACACACAGACCATTCTAAAGAACCAATACTCACACTCACACAGACACATCTTCTTAAAGAACCAATACTCACACACCAGACACACTCATAAAGAACCAATACTCACACACACAGACACATCTTCTTAAAGAACCAATACTCACAACACACGAGACACATCGTCTAAAAGAAACCAATACTCACACACACAGACACACACATCTTCTTAAGAAGAACCAAAATACTCACACACATCAGACACATCTCTCTTCAAGAACCCACACACATCCAACACATCTTCTAAAGGAATAAATCACTCCACACACACAGACACATCTTCTGAAAGAACCGAATACTTACTCACACAAACAGACACATCTTCTAAAAGAACCAATACTCACACACACCAGAACACTCTTCTTAAAGAACCAATACTCACACACAGACACATCCTTACTTAAAGAACCAAACTCACACACACAGACACATCTTCTTAAAGAACCAATACTCACACACACGAACACATCTTAACTATCCACACAAGAACCAATACTCACACACACAGACACATCTAACTACTAAAGAAACTCTTAAAATACTCACACCACAGACACATCTTCTTAAAGAACCAATTACGCACACACACAAACACACAACCATCTGTCTTCAAAGAACCAATACTCCACCACACACAGACACATACTTCTATAAAGAACCAATACTCACACACACAGACACATTCTTCTTAAAGAACCAATACTCACACACACACAGCACACATCTTCTAAAGAACCATATCTACCACACACACAGGGACACTCTTCATAAAGAACCAAATACTCTCACACACACACAGACACACCAAACTTCTTAAAGAAAACAATACTCCACACACACACAGACACATCTTCTAATAAAGAACACAAATACTCACACACAACAGACACCATCTTCTTAAAGAAACCAATACTCACACACACAGACACATCTTCTTAAAGAACCAAATACTCACACACACAGACACATCTTCTTAAAGAACCCAATACTACACACACACAAGAACATCTTCTTAAAGAACCCAATACTCACACAACCAGAACCACATCTTCTTAAAGAACCAATACTCACACACACACAAGACACATCTTCTTAAAGAACCAATACTCACCACACACACAGACACATCTTCTTTAAAGAACCAATACTACACACACAGACACATCTTCATAAAGAACCAATACACACACACAGACACACTTCTAAAGAAACCAATACTCACACACACAGACACATCTTCTAAAGAACCAATACTCACACACACAGACACATCTTCATTAAAGAACCAATACTCACACACACAGACACATCTTCTTAAAGAACCAATACTCACACACACACAGACACTCTTCTAAAGAACCAATACTCACCACACAGACACATCTTCATAAAGAACCAATACTCACACACCACAGACACATCTCTTTTAAAGAAACCACTACTCACACACCAGACACATCTTTCTTAAAGAAACACTACTCACACACACACAGACACATCTTTTAAAGAACCAATACTCACACACACAGACACACTCTTCATAAAGAACCAATACTCACACACACAGGACACATCTTCATTAAAGAAACCAATACTCCAACGCACACAGAACACATCTTCTAAAGAACCAATACTCACACACACAGACACATCTCTTAAAGACAATATACTAACACACAGACACATCTTCTATAAAGAACCAAACTCACACACACAGACACATCTTACAATACAAGAAACACAATACTCACACACACACACACAGGACTCATTCATTAAGAACCAATACTCACACACACAGACACATCTTCTTAAAGAACCAATACTCACACACACAGACACATCTTCTAAAGAACCAATACTCACACACACCACAGACACATCTTCATTAAAGAACCAATACTCACACACACAGACACATCTTCTTAAAGAAACCAATACTCACACACACAGACACATCTTCTTAAGAACCAATACTCACACCACACAGACACATCTTAAGAACCAATACACAAACACGACAACATCTCTAAAGAACCAATACTCACACACAGAACACATCTTCTTAAAGAACCAAATACTCACACACACAGACACATCTTCTTAAAGAACCAATACTCACCACACGACACATCTTCTTAAAGAACCAATACCACAACAGACCACATCTTCTTAAAGAACCAATTCACACACCAGACACATTCTTAAAGAACCAATACTCACACACACAGACACATCTTCATAAAGAACAATACTACACACAGAACACAGACACATCTTCTTAAAAACCAATACTCACACACACAGACACATCTTCTTAAAGAACCAATATCACACACAGACACTCTTCTAAAGAACCAATACATCACACACAGACACATCTTCTTAAAGAACCAATACTCACACAACACAGACACATCTTCTTAAAGAACAATACTAACACACACACACAGACAAATCACTTCTTAAAGAACCAATTACTCACACCCACGGGGACAACTCTTCTTAAAGAACAATACTACACACACAACACATCTAAGAACACATTCTTCTTAAAGAACCAATACTCACACACACAGACACATTTCTTAAAGAACCAATATCACACACACAGACACATCTTCATAAAGAACCAATACTAACACACACACAGACACATCTCTTAAAGAACCAATACTCACACACACAGACCACACATCTTCTTAAAGAAACAATATACGGACACACACAAGACACATCTTCTTAAAAACCAATACTCACACACACAGACACACATTCTAAAGAAAACAATACACACACACACACAGCACACGATCTTTCATAAAGAACCAATACTCACACACACACAGACCACATCTTCTTAAAGAACCAATACCTCACACACACAGACACATTCTTAAAGAACCAATACTCACACACCACACAGACACATCTTCTTAAAGAACCAATACACACACACAGACACACATCTTCTTAAAAGAAACCAATACTCACACACACAGCACACATCTTCTTAAAGAACCAATACTCACACACACACACACAGACACAGTCTTCATAAAGAACCATACTCACACACACAGGACACATCTTCTTAAAGAACCACAATACTTCACACACACAGGACACATCTTCTAAAGAACCAATACTCACACCACACAGGACACAATCTCTTAAAGAACCAATACCTCACACACAACAGACACATCTTCTTAAAGAACCAATACTCACACACACAGACACATCTTCCTTAAAGAACCCAATACTCACACACACAGACACATTTCTTAAAGAAAAACCAAATATCTCACACACACAGACACATCTTCATAAACAACCAATACTCTACCACACCACAGAACATTCTTAAAGAACAATACTCACACACACAGAACACATCTTCTTAAAGAACCAATACTCACACACACGCACACACTTCTCTAAAGAACCAATACTCACACACACAGAACACATCTTCTTAAAGAACCAATACTCACACACACAGACACATCTTCTTAAAGAACCAATACTCACACACACACAGCACATTCGTCTTAAGAAAAAACAATACTCACAAACACAGACACATCTCTAAAGAACCAAACCACAACAGAACACTTTAAAGAAACCAATACTCACACAACAGACACATCTTCTTAAAGAACCAATACTCACACACACAGACACATATTCTTAAAGAACCAATACTCTCACACCACAGACACATCTCATAAAGAACCAATACTCACAACACAGACACATCTTCTTTAAATAAACCAATACACACACAAACAGGACAATTTTATAAAGAACAATACTCACACAACACACAGACACACAACTTCTTAAAGAACCAATATCTCACACACACCAGACACATTCTTCTTAAGAACCAATACTACACACACACTACATCGTCTTAAAGAAACCAATACTCACATACCAACACACACAGACACATCTTCTTAAAGAACCAATACTCACACACACAGACACATCTTCTTAAAGAACCAATACTCACACACACACACACAGACACGTCTTCATAAAGAACCAATACTCACACACACACAGACACATCTTCTTAAAGAACCAATACTCACACACACAGACATCTTCTTAAAGAACCAATACTCACACACACACAGACACATCTTCTTAAAGAACCAATACTCACACACACAGACACGTCTTCATAAAGAACCAATACTCTCACACACACACAGACACATCTTCTTAAAGAACCAATACTCACACACACACAGACACATCTTCGTAAAGAACCAATACTCACACACACAGACACATCTTCTTAAAGAACCAATACTCACACACACAGACACATCTTCTTAAAGAACCAATACTCACACACACACAGACACATCTTCTTAAAGAACCAATACTCACACACACAGACACATCTTCTTAAAGAACCAATACTCACACACACAGACACATCTTCTTAAAGAACCAATACTCACACACACACAGACACATCTTCTTAAAGAACCAATACTCACACACACAGACACATCTTCATAAAGAACCAATACTCACACACACAGACACATCTTCATAAAGAACCAATACTCACACACACAGACACATCTTCATAAAGAACCAATACTCACACACACAGACACATCTTCATAAAGAACCAATACTCACACACACAGACACATCTTCTTAAAGAACCAATACTCACACACACAGACACATCTTCATAAAGAACCAATACTCACACACACAGACACATCTTCATAAAGAACCAATACTCTCACACACAGACACATCTTCATAAAGAACCAATACTCACACACACAGACACATCTTCATAAAGAACCAATACTCACACACACAGACACATCTTCTTAAAGAACCAATACTCACACACACAGACACATCTTCTTAAAGAACCAATACTCACACACACACAGACACATCTTCTTAAAGAACCAATACTCACACACACAGACACATCTTCATAAAGAACCAATACTCTCACACACACAGACACATCTTCTTAAAGAACCAATACTCACACACACACAGACACATCTTCTTAAAGAACCAATACTCACACACACAGACACATCTTCTTAAAGAACCAATACTCACTCACACACAGACACATCTTCATAAAGAACCAATACTCACACACACAGACACATCTTCATAAAGAACCAATACTCACACACACAGACACATCTTCTTAAAGAACCAATACTCACTCACACACAGACACATCTTCTTAAAGAACCAATACTCACACACACAGACACATCTTCTAAAGAACCAATACTCACACACACAGACACATCTTCATAAAGAACCAATACTCACACACACAGACACATCTTCTTAAAGAACCAATACTCACACACACAGACACATCTTCTTAAAGAACCAATACTCACACACACAGACACATCTTCTTAAAGAACCAATACTCACACACACAGACACATCTTCTTAAAGAACCAATACTCACACACACAGACACATCTTCTTAAAGAACCAATACTCACACACACAGACACATCTTCTTAAGAACCAATACTCACACACACAGACACATCTTCTTAAAGAACCAATACTCACACAGACACATCTTCTTAAAGAACCAATTCTCACACACACAGACACATCTTCTTAAAGAACCAATACTCACACACACAGACACATCTTCATAAAGAACCAATACTCACACACACACAGACACATCTTCTTAAAGAACCAATACTCACACACACAGACACATCTTCTTAAAGAACCAATATTCACACACAGACACATCTTCTTAAAGAACCAATACTCACACACACAGACACATCTTCTTAAAGAACCAATACTCACACACACAGACACATCTTCTTAAAGAACCAATACTCACACACACAGACACATCTTCTTAAAGAACCAATACTCACACACACAGACACATCTTCTTAAAGAACCAATACTCACACACACACAGACACATCTTCTTAAAGAACCAATACTCACACACACAGACACGTCTTCTTAAAGAACCAATACTCACACACACAGACACATCTTCTTAAAGAACCAATACACACACACACACAGACACATCTTCTTAAAGAACCAATACTCACACACACACACACATCTTCTTAAAGAACCAATACACAGACACACACAGACACATCTTCTTAAAGAACCAATACTCACACACACAGACACATCTTCTTAAAGAACCAATACACACACACACACAGACACATCTTCATAAAGAACCAATACTCACACACACAGACACATCTTCATAAAGAACCAATACTCACACACACAGACACATCTTCTTAAAGAACCAATACTCACACACACACACAGACACATCTTCTTAAAGAACCAATACTCACACACACACACACATCTTCTTAAAGAACCAATACTCACACACACAGACACATCTTCATAAAGAACCAATACTCACACACACACACACAGACACGTCTTCATAAAGAACCAATACTCACACACACAGACACATCTTCTTAAAGAACCAATACTCACACACACAGACACATCTTCATAAAGAACCAATACTCACACACACAGACACATCTTCTTAAAGAACCAATACTCACACACACACAGACACATCTTCTTAAAGAACCAATACTCACACACACAGACACATCTTCTTAAAGAACCAATACTCACACACACAGACACATCTTCTTAAAGAACCAATACTCACACACACAGACACATCTTCATAAACAACCAATACTCTCACACACACAGAGACATCTTCTTAAAGAACCAATACTCACACACACAAACACATCTTCTTAAAGAACCAATACTCACACACACACACACACATCTTCATAAAGAACCAATACTCACACACACAAACACATCTTCTTAAAGAACCAATACTCACACACACAGACACATCTTCTTAAAGAACCAATACTCACACACACAGACACATCTTCTTAAAGAACCAATACTCACACACACAGACACATCTTCTTAAAGAACCAATACTCACACACAGACACATCTTCTTAAAGAACCAATACTCACACACACAGACACATCTTCTTAAAGAACCAATACTCACACACACAGACACATCTTCTTAAAGAACCAATACTCACACACACAGACACGTCTTCATAAAGAACCAATACTCACACACACAGACACATCTTCTTAAAGAACCAATACACACACACACAGACACATCTTCATAAAGAACCAATACTCACACACACACAGACACATCTTCTTAAAGAACCAATACTCACACACACACAGACACATCTTCTTAAAGAACCAATACTCACACACACATCTTCTTAAAGAACCAATACTCACACACACAGACATCTTCTTAAAGAACCAATACTCACACACACACAGACACATCTTCTTAAAGAACCAATACTCACACACACAGACACATCTTCATAAAGAACCAATACTCACACACACAGACACATCTTCTTAAAGAACCAATACTCACACACACACAGACACATCTTCGTAAAGAACCAATACTCACACACACAGACACATCTTCTTAAAGAACCAATACTCACACACACAGACACATCTTCTTAAAGAACCAATACTCACACACACACATACACATCTTCTTAAAGAACCAATACTCACACACACAGACACATCTTCTTAAAGAACCAATACTCACACACACACACAGACACATCTTCTTAAAGAACCAATACTCACACACACAGACACATCTTCTTAAAGAACCAATACTCACACACACAGACACATCTTCTTAAAGAACCAATACTCACACACACAGACACATCTTCATAAACAACCAATACTCTCACACACACAGAGTCATCTTCTTAAAGAACCAATACTCACACACACAGACACATCTTCTTAATGAACCAATACTCACACACACAGAGACATCTTCTTAAAGAACCAATACTCTCACACACACAGAGACATCTTCTTAAAGAACCAATACTCACACACACAGACACATCTTCTTAAAGAACCAATACTCTCACACACACAGACACATCTTCATAAAGAACCAATACTCACACACACAGACACATCTTCTTAAAGAACCAATACTCACACACACACACACAGACACATCTTCGTAAAGAACCAATACTCACACACACAGACACATCTTCTTAAAGAACCAATACTCACACACACAGACACATCTTCTTAAAGAACCAATACTCACACACACACAGACACATCTTCTTAAAGAACCAATACTCACACACACAGACACATCTTCTTAAAGAACCAATACTCTCACACACACAGAGACATCTTCTTAAAGAACCAATACTCACACACACAGACACATCTTCTTAAAGAACCAATACTCTCACACACAGAGACATCTTCTTAAAGAACCAATACTCTCACACACACAGAGACATCTTCTTAAAGAACCAATACTCACACACACAGACACATCTTCTTAAAGAACCAATACTCTCACACACACAGACACATCTTCTTAAAGAACCAATACTCACACACACAGACACATCTTCATAAAGAACCAATACTCACACACACAGACACATCTTCTTAAAGAACCAATACTCACACACACACAGACACATCTTCGTAAAGAACCAATACTCACACACACAGACACATCTTCTTAAAGAACCAATACTCACACACACAGACACATCTTCTTAAAGAACCAATACTCACACACACACATACACATCTTCTTAAAGAACCAATACTCACACACACAGACACATCTTCTTAAAGAACCAATACTCACACACACACACAGACACATCTTCTTAAAGAACCAATACTCACACACACAGACACATCTTCTTAAAGAACCAATACTCACACACACAGACACATCTTCTTAAAGAACCAATACTCACACACACAGACACATCTTCATAAACAACCAATACTCTCACACACACAGAGTCATCTTCTTAAAGAACCAATACTCACACACACAGACACATCTTCTTAATGAACCAATACTCACACACACAGAGACATCTTCTTAAAGAACCAATACTCTCACACACACAGAGACATCTTCTTAAAGAACCAATACTCACACACACAGACACATCTTCTTAAAGAACCAATACTCTCACACACACAGACACATCTTCATAAAGAACCAATACTCACACACACAGACACATCTTCTTAAAGAACCAATACTCACACACACACACACAGACACATCTTCGTAAAGAACCAATACTCACACACACAGACACATCTTCTTAAAGAACCAATACTCACACACACAGACACATCTTCTTAAAGAACCAATACTCTCACACACAGAGACATCTTCTTAAAGAACCAATACTCTCACACACACAGAGACATCTTCTTAAAGAACCAATACTCACACACACAGACACATCTTCTTAAAGAACCAATACTCTCACACACACAGACACATCTTCTTAAAGAACCAATACTCACACACACAGACACATCTTCATAAAGAACCAATACTCACACACACAGACACATCTTCTTAAAGAACCAATACTCACACACACAGACACATCTTCTTAAAGAACCAATACTCACACACACAGACACATCTTCATAAAGAACCAATACTCACACACACAGACACATCTTCTTAAAGAACCAATACTCACACATCTTCATAAAGAACCAATACTCACACACACAGACACATCTTCTTAAAGAACCAATACTCACACACACAGACACATCTTCTTAAAGAACCAATACTCACACACACAGACACATCTTCTTAAAGAACCAATACTCACACAGATACAGACACATCTTCTTAAAGAACCAATACTCACACACACAGACACATCTTCTTAAAGAACCAATACTCACACACACACATCTTCATAAAGAACCAATACTCACACACACAGACACATCTTCTTAAAGAACCAATACTCACACACACAGACACATCTTCTTAAAGAACCAATACTCACACACAGACACATTTTCTTAAAGAACCAATACTCACACACAGACACATCTTCTTAAAGAACCAATACTCACACACACAGACACATCTTCATAAAGAACCAATACTCACACACACAGACACATCTTCTTAAAGAACCAATACTCACACACACAGACACATCTTCTTAAAGAACCAATACTCACACACACAGACACATCTTCTTAAAGAACCAATACTCACACACACAGACACATCTTCTTAAAGAACCAATACTCACACACACAGACACAGTCTTCATAAAGAACCAATACTCACACACACAGACACATCTTCTTAAAGAACCAATACTCACACACACACAGACACATCTTCTTAAAGAACCAATACTCACACACACACAGACACATCTTCGTAAAGAACCAATACTCACACACACAGACACATCTTCTTAAAGAACCAATACTCACACACACAGACACATCTTCTTAAAGAACCAATACTCACACACACACAGACACATCTTCTTAAAGAACCAATACTCACACACACAGACACATCTTCTTAAAGAACCAATACTCACACACACAGACACATCTTCTTAAAGAACCAATACTCACACACACACAGACACATCTTCTTAAAGAACCAATACTCACACACACAGACACATCTTCATAAAGAACCAATACTCACACACACAGACACATCTTCATAAAGAACCAATACTCACACACACAGACACATCTTCTGAATGAACCAATACTCACACACACAGACACCTCTTCATAAAGAACCAATACTCACACACACAGACACATCTTCTTAAAGAACCAATACTCACACACACAGACACATCTTCATAAAGAACCAATACTCTCACACACAGACACATCTTCATAAAGAACCAATACTCACACACACAGACACATCTTCATAAAGAACCAATACTCACACACACAGACACATCTTCTTAAAGAACCAATACTCACACACACAGACACATCTTCTTAAAGAACCAATACTCACACACACACAGACACATCTTCTTAAAGAACCAATACTCACACACACAGACACATCTTCATAAAGAACCAATACTCTCACACACACAGACACATCTTCTTAAAGAACCAATACTCACACACACACAGACACATCTTCTTAAAGAACCAATACTCACACACACAGACACATCTTCATAAAGAACCAATACTCACACACACAGACACATCTTCTTAAAGAACCAATACTCACTCACACACAGACACATCTTCTTAAAGAACCAATACTCACACACACAGACACATCTTCATAAAGAACCAATACTCACACACACAGACACATCTTCTTAAAGAACCAATACTCACACACAGACACATCTTCTTAAAGAACCAATACTCACACACACAGACACATCTTCTAAAAAGAACCAATACTCACACACACACAGACACATCTTCATAAAGAACCAATACTCACACAGAGACACATCTTCATAAAGAACCAATACTCACACACACACACACAGACACGTCTTCATAAAGAACCAATACTCACACACACAGACACATCTTCTTAAAGAACCAATACTCACACACACACACACACACACACACACACACACACACACACACACACACACACACACACACACACACACACACACACACACACACACACACACACACACACACACACAGACACGTCTTCATAAAGAACCAATACTCACACACACAGACACATCTTCTTAAAGAACCAATACTCACACACACACACACACACACACACACACACACACACACACACACACACACACACACACACACACACACACACACACACACACACACACACAGACACATCTTCTTAAAGAACCAATACTCACACACACAGACACATCTTCTTAAAGAACCAATACTCTCACACACACACACACACACACACACACAGACACATCTTCTTAAAGAACCAATACTCACACACACAGACACATCTTCATAAAGAACCAATACTCACACACACAGACACATCTTCTTAAAGAACCAATACTCACACACACATCTTCTTAAAGAACCAATACTCACACACACAGACACATCTTCATAAAGAACCAATACTCTCACACACACAGACACATCTTCTTAAAGAACCAATACTCACACACACACAGACACATCTTCTTAAAGAACCAATACTCACACACACAGACACATCTTCTTAAAGAACCAATACTCACTCACACACAGACACATCTTCATAAAGAACCAATACTCACACACACAGACACATCTTCATAAAGAACCAATACTCACACACACAGACACATCTTCTTAAAGAACCAATACTCACTCACACACAGACACATCTTCTTAAAGAACCAATACTCACACACACAGACACATCTTCTTAAAGAACCAATACTCACACACACAGACACATCTTCATAAAGAACCAATACTCACACACACAGACACATCTTCTTAAAGAACCAATACTCACACACACAGACACATCTTCTTAAAGAACCAATACTCACACACACAGACACATCTTCATAAAGAACCAATACTCACACACACAGACACATCTTCATAAAGAACCAATACTCACACACACAGACACATCTTCTTAAAGAACCAATACTCACACACACAGACACATCTTCATAAAGAACCAATACTCACACAGAGACACATCTTCATAAAGAACCAATACTCACACACACACACACAGACACGTCTTCATAAAGAACCAATACTCACACACACAGACACATCTTCTTAAAGAACCAATACTCACACACACACACACACACACACACACACACACACACACACACACACACACACACACACACACACACACACACACACACACAGACACGTCTTCATAAAGAACCAATACTCACACACACAGACACATCTTCTTAAAGAACCAATACTCACACACACAGACACATCTTCTTAAAGAACCAATACTCACACACACACACACACACACACACACACACACACACACACACACACACACACACACACACACACACACACACACACAGACACATCTTCTTAAAGAACCAATACTCACACACACAGACACATCTTCTTAAAGAACCAATACTCTCACACACACACACACACACACACACACACACACAGACACATCTTCTTAAAGAACCAATACTCACACACACAGACACATCTTCATAAAGAACCAATACTCACACACACAGACACATCTTCATAAAGAACCAATACTCACACACACAGACACATCTTCTTAAAGAACCAATACTCACACACACAGACACATCTTCTTAAAGAACCAATACTCACACACACAGACACATCTTCTTAAAGAACCAATACTCACACACACAGACACATCTTCTTAAAGAACCAATACTCACACACACAGAGACATCTTCATAAAGAACCAATACTCACACACACACACACACACACACAGACACGTCTTCATAAAGAACCAATACTCACACACACACACACACACACACACACACACACACACACACACACACACACACACACACACACACACACACACACACACACACACACACACACACACACACAGACACAGACACGTCTTCATAAAGAACCAATACTCACACACAGACACATCTTCATAAAGAACCAATACTTACACACAGACACATCTTCATAAAGAACCAATACTCACACACAGACACATCTTCATAAAGAACCAATACTCACACACAGACACATCTTCATAAACAACCATCACTCACACACAGACACATCTTCATAAAGAACCAATACTCACACACACACAGACACATCTTCATAAAGAACCATCACTCACACACACAGACACATCTTCATAAAGAACCAATACTCACACACACAGACACATCTTCATAAAGAACCAATACTCACACACACAGACACATCTTCATAAAGAACCATCACTCACACACAGACACATCTTCTTAAAGAACCAATACTCACACACAGACACATCTTCTTAAAGAACCAATACTCACACACACAGACACATCTTCATAAAGAACCAATACTCACACACAGACACATCTTCTTAAAGAACCAATACTCACACACACACAGACACGTATTCATAAAGATCCAATACTCAAACACAGACACATCTTTATAAAGAAATACAATCTTTCTCCTCTCTCTATCATTCTTTCACCATACTCTTTAATTCATCACTTCCATTTATTTTTCTTCCCATTCCCCTCTCCCCCTCTCTCCGTCTCCCCCTCTCCTTCTTTCTTTCTCTCCCCTCCTTCCTTCCTTCTCTCTCTCTCTCTCCCTCCTTCCTTCCCTCTCTCTCCCTCCTTCCTTCCTTCTCTCTCTCGCTCTTCCTCCTTCCCTCTCTCTCCCTCCTTCCTTCTTTCCCTCTCTCTCTCTCAGCAGGAAGACCAGTGTCTGGAGAAGGTGATTAACGACACTGAGGACTTATTCAAATCCAGGGAGAAAGAATACCAAGAGACCATCGATCAGATTGAGGTGTGGGGGGGGGGGGGGGGGGGGTCTAGGGCTATGTTAATGTTTGACCGTGTGTTTCTCCCCAGTATGACTTGGCTACAGCTAAGAGTGATGTGTTTCTCCCCAGTATGACTTGGCTACAGCTAAGAGTGATGTGTTTCTCCCCAGTATGACTTGGCTACAGCTAAGAGTGATGTGTTTCTCCCCAGTATGACTTGGCTACAGCTAAGAGTGATGTGTTTCTCCCCAGTATGACTTGGCTACAGCTAAGAGTGATGTGTTTCTCCCCAGTATGACTTGGCTACAGCTAAGAGTGATGTGTTTCTCCCCAGTATGACTTGGCTACAGCTAAGAGTGATGTGTTTCTCCCCAGTATGACTTGGCTACAGCTAAGAGTGATATGAACCGTCACCTACATGAATACATGGAGATGTGTTCTATGAAGAGAGGCCTGGATGTACAGATGGAGACCTGCAGGAGACTCATCACCCAGAGTGGGGACAGGTACACTCACTCCCTCACTCTCTGCCACCGGCATTCTCTTCTCTCTCTCACGGTTTCTCTTTGGCTCACTTTTAATGACCTACAGTAGTTTACAGTAATCTGTAAATTTTCTTTGACCAAGTTTTAAACGCATTCTTGTGCCAACTGTATACCTGTTATTGTCTAAATTATGCATTCCCCCAAAAATGATTTTCTCTTTCTTTCTCCCTCTCTTTCTCTCTCTGTCTCTACCTCTCTTTCTCTCTCGCTCTTTCTCTCTCTTTCTCTCGCTCACTTGCTCGCTCTCTTTATAGTAAGCCTGGCTCTCCTGTGGCTGTGGCTGGTGAGGAGAGCGTTGACCAGGCAGAGAAGGAAGGGACAACAGCGTCGCCTCCTCTCTCCAACTCTCCTCCCAGATCATGACCTATCAAGACCACCTCCATCACATGACCTTCATTCCATCCAACCACAGCACCACTCAACACTCCGCTGTCACTATAGCAACGCCATGTTTACATTCTAACCACTAGATGTTTGTTAGTCTATTTTTCATTTTCTTCATGCTATCTTCATTCACAAGGCTCAATATAGGAAAGTGGCAGATCTATCTGTTTTAGCGACGGTGTAGTGTTGTGTTTTCCAACAGCTTTTAGTCCCCTCTACTGGAAAGTGGTATTACTAACACCATGGAAGTCTGTACATAAGAATCCACTGTTTAGCAGAGCAAAGGTAACGAGGTAATGGATTGAAATACACAACTTGAATTGAGAATACCTCATAGAAACTTATGAGCAATATTTGAATGAACTCATATGAGTTGTAGGCTAGCGTGTACTCTTAAGGTAGTTGTTGGTACTACAGAGAACCATGGTAATAACTCTCCTATAGCATGATCCATTTCCACACAGCCATAATGATAAACACACCGCACACACACCAATACATTCATGTCAGGCTAGCAGATCATTCTAACAGTGTGGTGTCCTGTTGCTACATCATGAGGGTTGTTTTCAGACTCAGTCAAACTCACCTAGAAGTATATCACAGTAAATATAAGCCTTAGGGTGTGTTCGTAAATTCACTGGAGTGCCAGAGTGTGCTCTGGGCATTTGTAAATTTAAAGCTTTGTCAGATTGTCAGTTCGTAAATTCTGAGTGTTTCGCTCTCGGAGCGTTCAGAGCGCACGAGGAGTAGGGTTGATCCGAGTGTTCTGACCTCGCAACGGCAGTCAAGCACCCAAGCTAACTGGCTAAAGTTGGCTAGCTTGCTAGCTACTTCCAGACAAAAATGAGAGAACACCTCACTCTGACCATTTTACTCACCCTAGCAGAGCTGATTAGGTTGTTTTTGTTATCCAGAGTGTTGGTGACTGTAACTGTGATGCTGGCAACAATTTCATTACGCTATTTTGCCTACGTTTACTGACACCGGCCATATTCAATGGGTGTTGAGCGTTTAATAAATTCATCAGATGAGAATGGAGTAGATAGCCAGAGAAAATTTACCAAGCAAAGCCCAGTTGGCAAGAGAGAGAAACTCCAGATTAATCACTTTATTAGCAACAAAACAGAAATATACTGTACTGTATCATAGTTATTCAAACGGACTAAAATAATATAAAATCACTCATTTTATCAAGACATCTATACTTCATTCATATGTATCAATGAAAACTAGAAAAAAGTCAATTAGTAAACTAAACTCTAAGATGCAGTCACTCAGATGGCGTCAATGATATCCCCTGTGTGTGATTCTGAACTCACGAGTCACATTTTGAAACAAAAGCCTGCCCGTCTCTCTGCCCTTTTGTTGACATCAGACAGGGAGTCAAGGTAACATTATTTTACTGTCCTGTTTCACTTACCTGGTATTTACTAAGGAATTATTGGATAACATTGTGTAACATTGTATTCTTTCTTCAACACAACTGGTAACTAACTACCTGGTACTAAATGTTACATAGTGGTGCTTGTTTCACTGAATCCCAAAGAACCCCAAAGTAGTTTTATTGTAATTATAATGTAATACCATTTTACTGTGTCGGGTAAAGTAAATTGGAGACTGTAACCAGAGTCAACAAGAGGAGAGAGGGGGGAGAGAGAGAGCAGAGATTTTTGTTTTAGAATGCATCCGTAGCCTATGGTTTCCACTAGATAACACAGCCACAAAGTTAAAATTGGATATATCGTAATATTTCATGAAAATAAAAATGTGCTTTTTGGTCTTAATTTAAGGTTATGGTTAGGCAGAAGGTTAGGAGTGTGGTTAAGTTTAGGGTCAGATTTTAAGAAGATAAATTGTAGAAATAGGCAGGGTTTTTGACTTTGTGGTTGTGTAAACTAGTGATGACCATAGCCTAGCCTGGTTCCAGATCTGTATATGTGCTTTTGTCAACTCCTCTAACTATCGTTGTCATGCCATATGCTTTTCTATGTGACTCCAGAGAGGTTATCTCTGCCACTGATCCACTTCTATCAGGTACTTTGACTTTTGGCATGGCAACTATGGTGAGAAAAGGTCGCTAGAGCACATACTGATCTGGGACCAGGCTAGTCATAGGCTCTGTGTCGGCCCTATATGTGGTAGTGCAGTGTGAATAGTGTAAATACTCTGTTAAAGCTGATCTGAGGTCAGCTCTGGGGCCTTGCCCTGCTCTCTGTGTGTCTCTGTGACTGACACAGGGAGAGGGATACATATGACAAAGGGCATTGACACCCAAGTGTTGTTATACCTACGAGCTGTATTGTATACTAATGTTTTGTTTAGTTTCCAGCAGCAGAGAGCAGAGGAAGGCCCTGCTACTCTGTCCTCTAGCAGGGAGATAGGTAGGCTAGGCTATGAGAAGTTAGATGGGAGAGATCTGTGTATCTGTTCTGTACTCTCTATTTCTATGTGCTGTAGTCTGATCTGGTTGGTAAGGACTCAAATGCATCAGTAGTATTGTATCAGAGAGAAAAGGAAGATTGATGAACAGGCTATAAAAGACAGAATGTCCACAGATGAACAAATAGACAGACCGACAGATGAATGTACAGTACGGGTAGATAGATGGACAGATTAATGAATCGATGGACAGATTGATGACCTGCTGAGATAATTTATGTTTGCTACTTGAGTGTCAAAGCAACTGAAAACAAGCAGTCTGAATTAACTTTGAGAAATATTGCTGACACATTGTTATAGAAGTACTAAATACTGATGCTGAAAAGCTATCTGACACAGTGCTTGATATGGCCTAACCTATTTTTGAGCTTAAAAGTTAGCCGTTTATAAAGAAAGAGCAAAGCAAATATGTATATTCAATAATACAGCAGTAACAGCAGTAATAACAGTATTAAATGTAACAGAAGAATGACATGTACAGATGTAAGATCTTAATTTGATCACTTTTGTTGCTGAGAATTTTCCTGTTCTAAAAAGGCTTCTGAAGTTTGTAATTTCCACTTTGAAATTTCAGACTTGATTTTCCCTAATGAAAAATGCATCAACCCCTACAAAATTGGCCATTAATTATAATCCACATAATAAATCACATTTCCTGTTGCTGCAGAATTTTTTCTTGCTGTAGCAAACTGGCTCAAATTATGATTCTACATCTGTAATAATTCGAACTCGTACACGTCACGAATGTAAACAATTATTGAAGGAAAACTTATTTTATTTTCTCCACTTGTCACTTCATATTTGTAGATGTGGCGAAATAGTGAAATTGTTAGAGCTGAGGAGTAGATTTCCTCTCTGTTAATTCAACATACACTATGTTATTATTCAGTAGAATGTAGATGTACAATACATTTTTGTTTCTCTTCCTTGACATTGAAAGATGCATTACTTTGAGTATAAAACACTCGCTTACCTCAGATTAACAATATTTAATAACTCTTTACTTTGAGTATAAAACACTCTCTTACCTCAGATCAACAATATTTAATAACTCAATAATAGAACACAAGGATTCCTTCACAAATACTATCTCTTTATCAACAACCAAATGGAGGCTTCAGTTTAGTTCATTTCATTTGTGTTTCTTTCTTTTTCTTGTTTGATGAGGGAGATGTTGAATCAGGTGCAGGCTACTGGTCACCTCAGTATTCTATTATTGTAGAAGGGTTTCCAAGGCTTTCTCTGAACGATTATATAGGTTGTGAAGAACAGGTTTTGGAACCATGAAAAAATGATATGCATGTCTTAAGCTATGTATTGGGTATGCCATTCCTTGGGCTAGGAGTTTCTCCTGACCACATGACCTAGGTCCTAGACCGGGGTATTCAACTCTGACCCTACGAGGTCCGGAGCCTGCTGGTTTTCTGCTCTACCTGATTTACTAATTGCACCACCTGGTGTCCCAGGTCTAAATCAGTCCCTGATTAGAGGGGAACAATGAAAACATGCAGTGGACCTGGCTTTGAGGTCCCGAGTTGAGTTTGAGGGTCCTATGCTATAATGCTTGGGTTTTTTCTGCTCGGGTCATATGGCCAGTAAAACTCCTGGCCCTAGCGTTCCTGCCCTTTGGCCAGGACTGGAGATTAAAATGGAGAATAGAAGGCAGCGGAGAAATAGTGTGAGAATATGTACTGTTTTCTTTTTCTTTGTATATTTTACTACACGCACAGAGAGACTGAGTCTCTGCAGTATGTATGCATGAGTCAGCGTGTATGTTAGGAGAGTGTTCTAATGTCCTTGGTTTTTAAAAAGAGTTTTACTGGTTCACTTACAACATGAAGAATACAATAGTCCCAAATGCACACTGTCTTCCGGTGTCTGTCTGACAATAGACCAATTCATATCCTCTTCACAACTGAACTGAAGGCTAACGGTATAACTGAATCATTGTAAACTAGAGTGGTAGGGACCATACAGTGATGTGTTCTGCTGACTGGATTCCCATCTCTACAAATGTCTGTAAATCGCCTTGAAATACTGTAAATATGTAAATCAAAGATGTACAATAATCGCTCTAATATTCCTTCAATAATCCACTTTCTTCATGAGTGTATGTGATTACAAAGTAAATTCTTTTTAAAAATGGCACCAAATTGTAAAGAAAAAAGAAAAAAGATTACTACTCAAAATGCTTAACATAATGATGGTATGATTGCTATGATATTGTATGCATTAAAGGAAAACGCTATGTTGGATATATTGTATGTTTAAACACTGGCAATGCAAGGAGGTCCACAGTCAAAAATACTTAAGTGTCAGGTTCCCGGATTTGGCACATAGCTGAACTTTTAATGTGGATGGAGATATTTGATTGGTCCTTAATATTTCTCGTAGACCAGGAGCCAATACTCTTGCTCTGTGAGGGCCAGTGTATTCTCTGGTCCATATATTTTTACCATCAATTAATTCCATCTGGCCTTGGTAAGCTAGCATGCAGGTGAATAGACTGAGTTGTTAATGAGAAGACTGTTAGGAATCACCAGGGCCTCATTTACTAAGCATCTGCACCAGTGCCATGTTTACACCTGCTCTGTTCAAAAGGGAACGAGTCATAGAACAAAGGGTCAAGGGACAAGTAAAGTCTGTTTTCTGTTTCTAGCTTTGTATCTCATCTTATAATTCCCTCTGAAAATAGCAAGTGTAAACATTGCACTGCTTGATAAATCAGGCCTTGGTCTTTGTTTTGGTGAGGTGTGAGTTCTGTGAAACTGGACTGGCCCCTTGAACATGTGTGCTTCAACGCAGAGCTCTGTGTACTGACAGAGAGTTCAACGCAGAGCTCTGTGTACTGACAGAGAGTTCAACGCAGAGCTCTGTGTACTGACAGAGAGTTCAACGCAGAGCTCTGTGTACTGACAGAGAGTTCAACGCAGAGCTCTGTGTACTGACAGAGAGTTCAACGCAGAGCTCTGTGTACTGACAGAGAGTTCAACGCAGAGCTCTGTGTACTGGCAGAGAGTTCAACGCAGAGCTCTGTGTACTGACAGAGAGTTCAACGCAGAGCTCTGTGTACTGACAGAGAGTTCAACGCAGAGCTCTGTGTACTGACAGAGAGTTCAACGCAGAGCTCTGTGTACTGACAGAGAGTTCAACGCAGAGCTCTGTGTACTGACAGAGAGTTCAACGCAGAGCTCTGTGTACTGACAGAGAGTTCAACGCAGAGGTCTGTGTACTGACAGAGAGATCAACGCAGAGCTCTGTGTACTGACAGAGAGTTCAACGCAGAGCTCTGTGTACTGACAGAGAGTTCAACGCAGAGCTCTGTGTACTGACAGAGAGTTCAACGCAGAGCTCTGTGTACTGACAGAGAGTTCAACGCAGAGCTCTGTGTACTGACAGAGAGTTCAACGCAGAGCTCTGTATACTGACAGAGAGATGGAATGAAGAATAAAAGATACAGCTGAGCAATATGATTGTGTGTGTGTTTTTTTTGTGTGGATTTGGTGAGTTTATGCTGGAAGCCCACTTGCATTGGCTGCTATGTGTGTCTGTACTTCCTGAACTCCACCTGCCTGATAAGATAACTTTACGAGGACAGCGAGATCAAATGTTTGTGACAAACTGTCTTTCACATCTTAAAGTATGTGTCAAAAATGATGAGACTTTGGTTCAGAAGCATTAGTCACCCTGCTAACATGCCTGTCTTGTCTGCCTGTCTGTCTCTATCTTATAAATACACCACAACATCACTGTCAGTACACAGTGGGCGGGAGAGACAGGAAGAGAGGAAGATGTCACAGGTGAAGGAAATAATGACGCAAAGGATGGGTAGAGAAGAGAGCGACACACCTTAAAAAATAATAGTTGGGGGGGGTCGAAGTTGTAGACAACAAATACTTGGCATTTGGTGTGGTCTCTACAGTGCAAAAGGTAAGACTAGATTATCTTATGTGTTGGTAGTTTTCAACACAGGTTTCTACATTGATATATTTTGAACTGAAATGAGGCTCAAAGCTAGAAGTTAGTGCAGTCACCATCAAATTGTGATAAACTTACAGATTTTCAACATTCAACCTTCTAACATCCTCTGGCATTATTTGTTGTGTGTACTTTTTAATACCTATTTAGAAATGTTACTGAATGAACTCAAATGACAAATTGTTAATGATTTAACATTGTTTATAGAATGGTGATGGAACAGTTCTTTGTGGCTGTGCTAATGATGTCTGCACACCTAGCAGTCTCATATCCTCTGGTAACCATTTTGCCCCTTTTATGTCAATTTTTATTATTTGTTATGACTGCTTATGAAAGCTGTTAGAACCATTTGACATCTGTTACAACAGTATGACAGTAGACCTCATGAGACTGTGTGTTTGTGTTGTCAGACTACAGAGAGCTATTACATGGATGGAGGGAGACAATGCAGACTGTGTCCACCAGGTGAGAAAGGAATGCCCTCCATCATAGGCTCTTACTTTTTATTTTATTTATTGTTCCCTTGTTTTTCTTCCCTCATCTCCACATCATCCTACAATCAACCATGTTTTACATTAATAGTGAGGCAGATCATTTCAGAATGTGTGTGAGTGTGCATAGGTTCTTAGGAATCATGAGGAAACTATGAGAGAGTTTCTCTCTCTCATGATGAGAAGTGGAGCTCTGTGCTATGACCACATCCTTCATTAGTATGCAGACTAGGCCAACAGGCTCTCGCTCTGTGCGCTCCTCCATCTCTTCCTGTTATTCTCTGCTCTCTGCCGCTATGCTCCCTCTCTTCTCACTCAGCAACAGACCGTGTACTAAAACGTTACCTGAATGTGCGTGTGCCTATGTGTCTAAAAGAGTTAGCATTATGTTCTGACATCCGCTACTCATGTAGTCTTCTACAGGACATTTATAAAACTGCAGCGTCCATCAGTTTGTATTGTTATTGTAGTGCTCTCTTATGTCTTGACTTCCCTTGTCTCTTCACTCTCTCCTCGCTCCTCTCTTTCTACCTCATTCTCTCTATCGCCCCATTTCCCTATATTTTTCCCAAACTTCATTTCCTTTACTCCATATCTGCTGTCCCATGTCTTACAGCCATCAAACCACTGGACACTTCCTGTTTCACATTGAGTATTTAAATACTGTATTCCCAACATAGCTCATTCTAATATATCTACTGCTGTACATATCATTCTTAGTATATCTTGTGTAAATTCTTCCAGTGTACTGTACACAGGCCCCGTGTGGCTCAGTTGGTAGAGCATGGCGCTTGCAACGCCAGGGTTGTGGGTTCGTTTCCCACGGGGGGCCAGTACAAAAAAAAGTATGAATGTATGTACTTGTAAGTCGCTCTGGATAAGAGCGTCTGCTAAATGACTTAAATGTAAATGTAAATGTACATACGCATAGATTGCATTCGTTTTGTTGATTTTATTCGTCCCGACGTTCTTGAATTCTTATAAAAAACATCACTTAAATCATTTGTGTACTTGTTTGACATTTTACTGCGTTGTTAAGAGCTAGTAACACAAGCATTTTCGCTGCACCCGCTTTAACATCTGCTAAACTGTGTATGTGACCAATACACTGATTTGATATGTTTCACCTCCCCTCTCTCTCTCAGGTCATTATCAGAAGTCCTGTTCAGAGTGCTCTCCCTGTCGAGATGGTTCCTACACAACACGATTGAACGCAGAGTCCAGTTGTCATTCCTGCTTCAAAGACTGCAAACGTGGTACATGAACACAAACACAACTCATTCACAGAGCAATGTAACATCTTTATTTCGTGGGAAATACTTCAACTGTATATTGTTTCTAAATCATTGTCATTTTTTTGTGTTTTTTGGGGCCATTTTGAGCCTGTAATCGAACCCACAAATGCTGATGCTCCAGATACTCAACTAGTCTAAAGGCCAGTTTTATTGCTTCTTTAATCAGAACAACAGTTTTCAGATGTGCTAACATAATTGCAAAAGGGTTTTCTAATGATCAATTGTATTATTTTAATGGACAAAAAATTTGCTTTTCTTTCAAAAACAAGAACATTTCTCAGTGACCCTGAACTTTTGAACGGTAGTGTATGTACAGTGCATTCGGAAAGTATTCAGACCCCTTGACTTTATCCACTGTTATGTTACAGCTTTATTCTAAAATGTATTAAATCGTTTTTTCCCCCTCATCAATCTACACACAATACCCCATAATGACAAAGCAAAAACAGTTTTTTTGAAATTTTGGCAAATTTATAAAAAATTTAAAATGAAATATCACATTTACATAAGTATTCTGACCCTTCACTCAGTACATTGTTGAAGCACCTTTGGCAGAGATTACAGCCACGAGTCTTCTTGGGTATGACGCTACAAGCTTGGCACACCTGTATTTGTTTAGTTTCTCCCATTCTTCTCTGCAGATCCCCTCAAGCTCTGTCAGTTTGGATGGGGAGTGTCGCTGCTGTCGCTGCACAGCTATTTTCAGGTCTCTCCAGAGATGTTCGATCGGGTTCAAGTCCGAGCTCTGGCTGCGCCACTCAAGACTTGTCCTGAAGCCAGTCCTGCGTTGCCTTGGCTGTGTGATTAGGGTCGTTGTCCTGTTGGAAGGTGAACCTTCGCCCCAGTCTGAGGTCCTGAGCTCTCTGGGGCAGGTTTTCATCAAGGATGTCGCTGTTCTTTGCTCCGTTCATCTTTCCCTTGATCCTGACTAGTCTCCCAGTCTCTGCCGCTGAAAAACACCCCCACAGCATGATGCTGCCACCACCATGCTTCACCGTAGGGATGGTGCCAGGTTTCCTCCAGACGTGATGCTTGGCATTCATGCCAGAGAGTTCAATCTTGGTTCCATCAGACCAGAGAATCTTCTCATGGTCTGAGAATCCTTTAATTGCCTTTTGGCAAACTCCAAGCGGGCTGTCATGTGCCTTTTACTGAGGAGTGGCTTCCGTCTGGCCACTCTATCATAAAGGCCTGATTGGTGGAGTGCTGAAGAGATGGTTGTCCTTCTGGAAGGTTCTCCCATCGCCACAGAGGAGCTCTGAAGCTCTGTCAGAGTGACCATCGGGTTCTTGGTCACCTCCCTGACCAAGGCCCTTCTCCCCCGATTGCTCAGTTTGGCTGGGCGGCCAGCTCTAGGAAGAGTGTTGGTGGTTCCAAACTTCTTCCATTTAAGAATGTTGGAGGCCACTGTGTTCTTGGGGACCTTCAATGCTGCAGAAATGTTTTGGTACCCTTCTCCAGATCTGTGCCTCGACACAATCCTGTCTCGGAGCTCTACGGACAATTTCTTTGACCTCATGACTTGGTGTTTGCTCTGATATGCACTATCAACTCTGGGACCTTATGTAGACAGGTGTGTGCCTTTCCAAATCATGTCCAATCAATTGAATTTACCACAGGTGGACTCCAATCAAGTTGTAGAAACATCTCAAGGATGATCAATGGAAACAGGATGCACATTTCTAAAAACCTGTTTTGGCTTTGTCATTGTGGGGTATTGTGTGTAGATTGATGAGGAAAATGTTTTCTTTAATCCATTTAGAATAAGGCTGTGACGTACCAAAATGTGGAAAAGTCAAGGGGTCTGAATACTTTCTGAATTCACTGTACATTCTACACACATTTTACATGCATGGTATTTTTTTATATATATATTTTTTGCAGTGGTTACATAGCAGGAATAAAGTAATTTGGTATTTTGATATACATTAGATCTAGATAGATAGTACTAATACATCGTGTTTTCAGTCATAACTATTAAAGAACATGAGTTTTTAAACCCACCCCTCAGCTACTCTGTCAATCCCACCTATCTCCATAAAACCACCCCTCAGCTACTCTGTCAATCCCACCTATCTCCATAAACCCACCCCTCAGCTACTCTGTCAATCCCACCTATCTCCATAAACCCACCCCTCAGCTACTCTGTCAATCCCACCTATCTCCATAAAACCACCCCTCAGCTACTCTGTCAATCCCACCTATCTCCATAAACCCACCCCTCAGCTACTCTGTCAATCCCACCTATCTCCATAAAACCACCCCTCAGCTACTCTGTCAATCCCACCTATCTCCATAAACCCACCCCTCAGCTACTCTGTCAATCCCACCTATCTCCATAAACCCACCCCTCAGCTACTCTGTCAATCCCACCTATCTGCATAAACCCACCCCTCAGCTACTCTGTCAATCCCACCTATCTTCATAAACCCACCCCTCAGCTACTCTGTCAATCCCACCTATCTGCATAAACCCACCCCTCAGCTACTCTGTCCATCCCACCTATCTCCATAAACTGCCCTCTTATGATTTCCATATGCCATACATGTCATTTCTTACCAGAAGTTATAAAGGTATGTGTACAGTATGGACACTATTTATTACCATGTAATAGCTGTACTAAACCTTTTGTTCTGGCTGTGGTGTGTGTGTGTGTGTGTGTGTGTGTGTGTGTGTGTGTGTGTGTGTGTGTGTGTGTGTGTGTGTGTGTGTGTGTGTGTGTGTGTGTGTGTGTGTGTGTGTGTGTGTCAGATTTGCACCTGGTGGAGGATGAGCCGTGTACTTCTATATCGAACGCTAGATGTCGCTGTGAGGCTGGTTTTACCTGCACTGACAAAGACGACCAGACAGGAAACTGTAGAGACTGTGAGAAGATCCCTCAGCTGCCGCCACCTAGCAATGGTACTGTACAGTGTGTGTGTGCTCACTGGCCTTCTCTTATGCCTGTCTTCCTTCACTGTGTTGTATTCTTGCCAGGTTCTGGGTATTGAATCAGTGTTTGGCTGTGGATAGATGTTGATGTTTTCCTGCCTGTGTGCACTCTGCTCTGATTACAGTAGTGGGCATCAGAAACAACCGGACAGGAACTTCCTCTGAACACAGCAGGACTTCCTCTTCCGCTGGACGCTGTCAACCTCCCAAGTGAGCCTTTATCCTTTTTTATTCTCCCTACTTAAACATACTGTCACATACTGGAACCAGACAGATAAACAGGCTCTGGTTGAAGCCTTCTCCTGCCAGGAGGGCCACTTCTGGCAAAGTTGTTATTTTATGGTATATAACCTTCATACAACCAGAAGATCTGGTATCAAAGAATTGTCAGATATCTTAGTGGTAATGGATATTTGGGATATTAAATACATTTCTCAGCTCACTGGCCCCACTTCAGTGTTGACAGGCTGTGAATGTGTAGGGATATGTTACATGATGAGTCCTTTACCTCTGTCTCACCCAGCTGTGACACTCCACGACCACCAGTCTCACAAGCAGGCAATGCCACTCATCACACCACAGGTGAGTGTGAGTGAGTGAGTGAGTGAGTGAGTGAGTGAGTGAGTGAGTGAGTGAGTGAGTGAGTGAGTGAGTGAGTGAGTGAGTGAGTGAGTGAGTGAGTGAGTGAGTGAGTGAGTGAGTGCGTGCGTGCGTGCGTGCGTGCGTGCGTGCGTGCGTGCGTGCGTGCGTGCGTGCGTGCGTGCGTGCGTGCGTGCGTGCGTGCGTGCGTGCGTGCGTGTCCATCAGTTATTTTCATTACAGTCAGAATATATTGTAACTGTGAGAAGGTACAGATACAGTAGTTTCTCCATCTCCTTTCCCCACCAGCTGACACCAGCAAACACTTGGCAGCCATTTTGTGTCCTATGGTGGTCATTGGAATCCTAGCCGTTATCATTCTGTTATGTATCCGTCGCCCAGGAGATGAAGCCTGTTTCAAACAAGGTAAGGCAGTGTTCCTCTGTTCAGTCTCAACTGTAGTCAGATCATTGTGTTAGAGCAGACTCTCTCTCTCGACACTAGAATGAGATGAGGAAGGATTAGACAGTGATAAATCTCAGGAGAGGTCTGCACTGGGAGCCAACTGTAGCTTCTTGTGAATGTAATTGAATTAAAAGATTGCAACACTCTCTCTGTGTAGACCTACTTACCAGTTTCTAGTGTCTACATGTACCTAGAAAGCATTCAAATGCAGAGTTAAGATGATAAAACATTGCCCTTTCAATCATAGATGATTAATCAATGAAGTACCCATGAGTGGCTTACCATCAGTTTGCTGGGTTCAATAATAGATTTGTGTCTGTTATTTTCCAGCTCTCAAGTTCTGTAACAAGGTATGTATAATACCTACGGTAACTTACTACATTGTGTGTGTAATGTTTACATTGTCATTCATGTGTTCCTGACCTAAACCCTATATAAGCATTGTTGACAATTGTGTATTCCAATAACTGGATTTCTGGTGAATTTCTGTGCTCTTATGAAGGGAGTAAGAGAAGCGTCGCCTAACAAGACCAAAGAGCCAACTCATCAACACTGTGCCAGAGAGACACAGCCCAGAATTAAGCACCAGACAGTGGATCCACCACCTTTTACAGCAGCAAATATGGGTACTATGGATACATACAAAGAATTATTTTGACCCCAAGATCTTGATTTAAAAAGAAATCTAAATATGGTTGAGTTACTCTTGTGGTTTTTCCTATAGATGCACGTCAGTCGTTTAACTTGGAGTTTTGCAGAGATGATGCTTTGAAGTCCATGGGGGATTAGCATGGGAAGTTGATTAGTTTCAAGATCCATAGTGAGTAAGGCTGATGATGAATATAGAATCTAATATCACTTTCTCTCTGTGTCTCTCTCAGGCCCAGTCCATGTCCACAATGCTGGAACAGTCATCTTCAGTTTACTGAACCAGTTCACTGGTATGGGTGGAGGGACGGAAGAGAGAGGGCAGAAAGAGCGGGATGAGGAAGTATGTCCGACCCACCCCACATCCTCCCCTAACATCCATCTATCCCAGGAGGAAAGGGATGGAGAGATGGACTGTATATTCTTCCCTTCACAGGAACAAGGGAAGGACAGTCATGTTTCTAAAGAGGAGGTGCATTGAGGGGAGGGAGATTGAGGACAGAGGACGCTCCAAGTGAAAGCTTCCCTTCTAGGATCAGTTTAGCCAACCCTACATCCTAATGTTAATCATAAGGAGGATTAAGACTGGTCTGACCCTGGATCAGTGGTAAGGGACAACATCTACCTGGGGGTCTATTCAGTCTGTATCACTGAAGCGTTACAGATTGCTTGATAGAAATGTAAAGGTCATTTTGATTGAGCCGACATATGCAGTGTTTAACGTGGATGCAGTCTCCACTGACGCGAGAACATTGCCTTTACATTTCTATCAGGCTGTAAAGCTGAACTTCTGAGATACAGATTGAATGGAGCCCTTACTCTCAGAAGAACACCGGTGAATCCCAAAACTCTAGAATGGCCATTATTTCCTGTCCCAAAACTCTAGGATGGCCATTATTTCCTGTCCCAAAACTCTAGAATTGCCATTATTTCCTGTCCCAAAACTCTAGAATGGCCATTATTTCCTGTCCCAAAACTGTAGAATTGCCATTATTTTCTGTCCCAAAACTCTAGAATGGCCATTATTTCCTGTCCCAAAACCCTAGAATTGCCATTATTTCCAGTCCTAGACCTAGATAGAGCTAGACATCTCACTATGCTGGTCATGTACACATCCACTTGCTCTCCTTTTATTGAACTGTATAATAAGCTTTCAGTCTCAACTGCTGCAAACTGTTTTTTTCTGTGTTCATGTGGCACCTTGAACTGTTTTTGCACAAATTAAAATCAAAATATTAAATATAATTTTTCAATGAATACAGGTGATGGGGCGATTGTATGACATTACAGTAGGCCTGTAACATTTGTGATTCTGTTCTTTATTTAAAATACAGCACTGTATGTTTTAAACAGCCACTACTATGTAAGAGTAAACACGGGCATAAAGCATAGATACAGCAAAAAGCATAATTGTAATGAAGGTGTAAAACATCTTCAACATAAACTTGTACAGTACATGTATTCAGCACACAAATGATTGTGTGTGTGTGTGTGTGTGTGTGTGTGTGTGTGTGTGTGTGTGTGTGTGTGTGTGTGTGTGTGTGTGTGTGTGTGTGTGTGTGTGTGTGTGTGTGTGTGTGTGTCTCTTGTTCACTCTTCGTTTCTCAATCTCACTCTCTGGTCTTTCTCGGTCACAGACTCCCTCTCATCTTTAGCCTGTGTCTTCATACTTCAAAGTGTCTTTTTGTCCTATTTTCTTGTCCTCTCTGAAAGGCCTAGAACAGAAGCCACTGCATTAAAACAATACAGCAGCCTGTCTAGCCTTCAGGTTAGTTTCACATCAATGGGAATGTGAGGTAGTCTGTTTGTCTCCTGGGTCTCCCAGCTCGCTTGTGAGTTCTCATCCTCTCCTTCGACACCCACTTCCTCCATCATACGTCCAGTAGCAGCTCTGGCTTTCCACACACTTCCTGGATCGGCATGGGCACTTCCTCTTCCGCTGTGCTCTGATTCGCTGGAGTAGTCTTTTTGGGAGACCAGAAGCCTGATGGACCAATAAGATGAGGGTTAGGTCAAATGTGCGTGCATATGTATTGTGTTCAATAGAACTACAGGACAGATCAACAGTGACGTGGACTTACTGTTTGTTGAACCAATCCATCGCAGAACAGGTTTGAGCTTTGAGATGGCAACAAGGCAGGTGAGCAGTAGACACACACACACTGCAGACACACACACTGGGAGCCACTTGCTATCATCTGTTTGTGTGTGTATGAGAGAGAGAGGGAGGAGTGGAGAGAGAGGTCAGGGCCATAAAACACATGAACACCGGCATTTTTACATGTCACTTTGAACACTTTCAGGCCATTTTCATCATTTGTATCCATTGTATTGTAGTTTACCTTGGTTTGGTTTTGTGTTGGGCCCAGTAGCAGGTTTGGTGACAGGTTTAAGTCTATGATTAGAGATACCAGGCACCGAGTGGTTTGACACTGTAGCTGGCATGATGGGAGGTGTCGGTATGAGTTTGGGTGTGTTCGGGCTGGGGATCTCCTCACAGTCCAGACAGGTGCCACTGCCTCTGCAGCGGTAGCCTGGTTTACAGCTGCACACATCATTCTGCTTGGTGGAACAGCGAGATACATACTGCAGCTCTGTAATGGAACACAAGTCATAGGTGGTCTATTTGTCTGTGTGCCTTCATGTATACTGACTTTGACAGTGTTTTTGTCACGTTGTCAAACACAATCTGAAATTATGCCTGAATATGATGAAATAACTCATCTTCAAAATGACTCATAGGACCTTGTTGAATCAGCTTTTGACTCACAACGAACTGAAGTGTATATTACCGTCTGACCCCACCCTTCTCTTTCTCACTCACACACACACACACACACACACACACACACACACACACACACACACACACACACACACACACACACACACACACACACACACACACACACACACACACACACACACACACACACACACACACACACACACACACACACACTTGACTAGAGTGAATGACAGGTAAAATGTGTTCACCGAGTCTGTGGCTACTCTCAAACCTCTCTCACCTCTGTCTTTACCCTCTGTTTAAAAATAGTTAATCTCTATTTTTGTCCCCCACTACACTCGATGACAACATGTAATGAAAATGTTCTGTCAGCTGCACTTTCCAATGTTTATCTCTAAAGTAAAAGGTTATTTCCACTGGTGAGATGATATCTGTCTACCACTAACCCCTCCCACTGTCCCCCCCATCACCACTGATATCCTTGACATTACTTGGTAGACATGCCATCCCTTCTGCCCTGCAGGCCTCCCAACCCTCCTCTACTCCTGGGTGGGTGAGTCAGTGTTTCTCAGTGCCCCCCTCCCCTTCCCCCTCTCTCTCTGACTGTGTCCCACCATGGTACAGTGAAGGGGGAAATCCCTAGCAGGCTATGTGTTTTCATCTGTAAAGTCCTTCATAACTATGACTTAGAAAAACAGGTGAGTAACAGTTTTAGACAGACAACAAGACAAGCATCAGTGCCAATCATAGGTTGCTGAAAATGTGTAGACACCCACACACACTCACCACTCATGCTGCAGCCATCGCAGGATTTGCAGCTACTGTCGAAGTTGTAGCTGTCTGAGTAGTAGCCGCTGGTGCAGTCAGCACACTGGGTAGGGCTGTTCTGACCGGTGCAGCGTCTCACCATATGCTGACCTGTAAAGGGTAACACATTAAATTATACGTGCACACACACACCTGATAAAAGTATTTCTCAAATGGCTTACCTGGTGGACACTTGTTGCAGCACCATTGGCTTACAGACAGTGGCCAAGCATACTGTGTCTCCTTGTCGCACGTGAGGGATTGGACAAGAGAGAGGAGAGAAGGGAGGGATTGGACAAGAGAGAGGAGAGAAGGGAGGGATAGAAAGATGTGGGTGATCCACCAGAAGAGATGCATCTGAGAGGAATGAAGAGAAAAAGAGGAAGACAGTCAATATTTAACATATTTTACATGAACTTCAGAACATTGACATACACTGAGTGTACAAAACATTAGGAACAGTTCCCTAATATTGAGTTGCATCCACTTTTGCCCTCAGAACAGCCTCAATTCGTCGGGGCATGGACTCTACAAGGTGTCGAAAGCGTTTCACAGGGATTCTGGCCCATGTTGACTCCAATGCTTTCCACAGTTGTCAAGTTTGCTGGATGTCCTTTGGGTGGTGGACCATTCTTGATACACACGGGAAACTGTTGAGTGTGAAAAACCCAGCAGCGTTGTAGTTCTTGACACACTCAAACCGGTGCACCTGGCACCTACTACCGTAAAGGCACTTCAATCTTTAGTCTGGCCCATTCACCCTCTGAAAGGCACACATACACAATGTCTCAAGGCTTAAAAATCGTTCTGTAACCTGTCTCCTCTTCATCTACACTGATTGAAGTGGATTTAACAGGTGACATCAAAAAGGAATCAGAGCTTCACCTGGATTCACCTGGTCAGTCTATGTCATGGAATGAGCAGGTGTTCCTAATGTTTTGTACACTCAGTGTATACTGCATTCATAAAGATATCATCCAACAATATATTATCAAGAGATAAAGCTTTGCAATGGCAGGACATTATCGTAGGCCCCAACAGTAGCTATAAGAGACAGTTTCAAGGACATGAGAAACACCTAAAGTAGAAAACATGATACAGACTCCAGACAAAATGCCTACATGCTGACAGTGAAAAACAAAGTGGTAACAAAACCGATGACATAAACACGTCCAACTGTATACCATTATAGATACATACATCAAGCAAGCCCAGGACTCTAACGACATACTTGAACAAAACTTATTTCAGTAGGGAAGTGTAGAGTCTGACTTACCGTGTCTCAGAGAGGATGAGAGAATGAGATAGATGTGACTCTGGACCCTCTGACTGTGTGACTGAACTGGGGATCACAGTGTGTCAGAGTATTATTCAAAAGATGAGTCATAAGGGAAACTGCCATTTCAAAAGACTCCTATCTCTCTTTCTCTCTATGACGACCCCCCTAGTTCACTCTGAACCACTGTGCCGCTTAAAACCCTAAACTTGCCCATCTTCCTCCCCCTTTCTTTCCACTGCCGTTTGTCTGTCTCTCGTTTTTTCATCAAAAACGGTGATATTAGGTTCCAAAACAATCTTTAAGACTCTCTTATGTCGTCTGCCTCTCTCTCTCTTGCTCTGTTGCTTTGATGACAAGGTAACTTCAGAGTGAATAGGACTACATTACACTCATCTGAGGACCAGTCATTTTCTTCACTGTAAGCAGCAGCCGTTCTTATTTAAATTCACCGTCCAGTCAAACATACTCAGATCAGACTGAGAGAAATGACATTGACATTCTTTACGGACATGTACACAACAGGTTTTTGAGCTACATTGACTCTTGTGGGTTAACTGAATGTCATATTTTGCCTATCATGTTTAGTGTGTGTGTGTGCGTGCGTGCGTGCGTGTGCGTATGTCGGATGAATGTGTCTGTGCCTGTGTGGTGTGTGTGTGTTTCAACCATATCTCTCTCAGTCAGAGGTCACGTGGTTTCATTGACTGTGGTCTGCTCCTTCTCAGCTCAACCTGGATTTTCACAGAAGCCAAGCCACATCACATGACCCTGGGTAAACTGTTACAGCCCAGGGAGCAGCGGCAGGGACGACCCTCTACACATCTCCCTTTGTCTCAACCTCTGAGCATTCACTACTCATACAGCGTACACATATTACTGTAACAAACAGAAATGACTGGGCTGAGCCTCAGAGTCTGCAGAAACAATAAACAGTTGCCAACCAAAAAAACAAATGACTGATTCTTATTAATGTTCCTACAGCATTTTTTCTTATTATATGTTTACCATTGGCTGAAGGGTACATTTCGTTTTTTATTTGTATTTTTTTTACCCCTCTACTACCCCCCCCCCCTTCGAAGGACAAATATCCAAATTTTTTCCCCAGCTTTTTTGCTACATATACATACATTTTACATATACATTTTACATACATGGTACTTTTCTATAAAGCAGTCACATAACAATAATACATAACCAAACATAAACTCTTTAATCCCACCCCTCAGCCACTCTCAGCACATCCCACTTATCACCATAGACCACCCTCGTTTGGTTTCCATGTGCCATGTATTTTTCAATTGTGCTGTGATGTTTAACAACATGTTTTAACCTTTCTAATCGTATATTATCCACAGATTGTGAGCTAAAGACGAAAACCTTTTCTATGAGTATTATAATATTATTTATTGACTGACTATGGCTTTCCAAATCGCCCAACACTGCTATTTGTAAGGTTAATTTTAAGTGCATGTTGTGATTTTTTAACCAGTCCTGAAGCTGTGACCAGAAATAAGCTACATAGGGGCAATACCAGAATAAATTATCTATTGATTCTGTCTCTTCGCAGCAAAATCTACAGAGCTGAGATTGTTGTATGCCCCATATATATAGCATTCTGTCAGTGGCAAGAATTTTATATAATAATTTGAACTGAAAAACTTTAAGTGTTGAATCAAGTGTAGTTTTTTGTACCAGTTCATAAACCATTGCCATGGAATTGGAACATCGAAAAGCTCCTCCCATTTATTTTGCAACCTGCAGCTGTCAAATTTTTGTCCTCAGATGAAACTGGTATATTTTTCTATTTATGCCAGTTCCTTTCAGCCAATTTGTGTCTTTAATATATGGCAGGCAAACAAGTTCCCTTCCTTCTCCCTTTTCCACTTGCCGCCTCCATTTTTGTGGTAGTGCTGCAATCAGTTGGTTGTAAGTTTGGATTGAGCAGACATTCCCATATATTTTCGATAGCTGCATGTGACAACTCCTCAGTTTCTATTCATAATACCATTAATAAATATAATACCAATTTTAAACATTTCCATAAAGAATGTGTTTTTATTCATCAGTATATTTGAGTTGAACCATAACATTTGTTGTAATATTTGTTCTATCTTTTCTGGAGGATAAAACTGAAATTGTAACCAGCTTTGTATGGCTTGTTTAAGAAAGGGTGATACTTTAAACAAAATGTCATTTTCAATTAGTCGGAAATGAGAAGTAATCTGTATAAAGGCAAAAGGGCAATTTTTGAACAAAGGATGAGCCTCTCAAAAAAGTTTTAAAAGTATTTACCTCTATGGTTGCAGAATCTTATTTATTTTTGTTAACTTTCTATTGAAATTAATTGTGGTAAATTAATTTATGTTTTTTGAGATGTGAATACCAAGTATGTCTACTTCACTATCATCCCATTTTACTATTTTACATCTGGTGTTGCTGTACATAACTGTAACCCATTGTATAAGAGATTCACAGAAATTAAAGTAATCCAGGCATTTATATATACATTCTAGTCGTACTTTATCAAACGCCTTTTCAAAATCTGCTATGAAGACCAGGCCTGGTATCTTTGATGTTTCATAATGTTCAATTGTTTCAAGTAATTGTCGTATATTATCTCCAATATATCGTCCATGTAAAAAACCTGTCTGCGCAGGATGAACAATATCTGGTAAAACCTTTTTTTATCCTATGTGCTATGCATTTCGCCAGGATTTTCGCATCGTAACATTGAAGTGTTAGAGGCCTCCAGTTTTTTAAATGGACTGGATCTTTATACTTACCACCTGGGTCCTGTTTTAGTAGTAATGAAATCAGACCTTCTTGTTGAGTACCTGAAAGTCTACCATTTGTGTAAGAGTAATTAAAACATGCTAATAATGGATCTTTGAGTACATCAAAAAAGGTCTGATATACATCTACTGGTATACCGTCAAGCCCTGGTGTTTTTCCAGACTGAAAAGATTTTATTGCCTCAAAATGTTATTCTTCTGTAAGTTGGCCTTCACACGGGTCTTTCTGTAAATTTGTTAATTTTACATTATTATTAGGAAAGAAATCCTTCCAGCTAACATCCTTCAGTGGAAATGGAGGAGACTTAAAAGAAAACAAATCATTTAAATATTTAGCTTCCTCTTTCAGAATATAATTGGTGAATCATGGATAACTCCATCATTTGTAACGAGTTTCTGTAAAAAAAAGTTGGTAGAATTTCTATGTTGAAGATTCAAGAAATATTTTGTGCATTTTTCACAATTTTCCATCCAATTCGCTTTATTTTTTGTAATACATTACACTTGACCGTTCTTGAATAAGTACCTCCAATTATTTTTGTTTTTCCTCTAACCTATTTTGTGCCTCTATAGTACAGTTTCCATTACCATTTACCTGCACTGGTACTTCCTCTATCTCTTTTGACCTAAACTGATTTTGTTTTAATGGTGAGTATTGTATTGAATGGCCTCTAAAAGTACATTTGAAAGTGTCCCATACAATAAGGGAATCTGATGTACCTATGTTGTATTGTCTTAGTTAAGAACAAATTGTCATCTAATAGGCTTTGATTCAATTTCCAATGTCCACGTAGTTTGTAGAGTGATTTCCTTTACAATCCATTCTGGTACTTAAAACTGTATTATACTCTCCCACCATAATAATAGATTCTTTCCATGCTTGTATTTTCAAAAAAGTGTGGATCATCATTATTTGGCCCATATAGATTAATTAGCCATATCTGTTTTTGGTCCAATAACATATTTAAAATAATCAATTTTCCTTGCGGATCTGTTTGCACAATTGGATCAAAATTTGTATTAATTAGTATAATCCCCCTTGAGTGATAAATAAATGGATAAGTCTGGTGAGAGCTGTGAAGCTTTGAGAGCGAAGTGGGTTCTGAAGAAAGGAAGTAGGTTTTGAAGAAAGGAAGTACTTCTTACTGCACTGCTGAGCAATCAGATAAACACAGGTAACAGAAAGTTAAGGCAGATTTATAATCTAGATATATATATATGGGAGAGTGGGTAAATTGAGCCAAAGGGTTAGTTGTTTATAGGAAACACAAAATGAATCATGTGAACAAATATTTAGGAAGAGGTCATTATTTCATAGAGTCTGTGAAGGAAAAAAACACATGGAAAAAGCTGCAAGCAAGTTATGTCCAAAAAACAGATTTTCATAAAGTAAAATACATTTATTGTGATATAGGTTTCATGGTGCCAGTTATAGGCTAGTTTTAAAGTATATAGTTCGCACCTTAATTGGGCAGGACGGGCTCGTGGTAACAGCTGGACTGGTATCAGTGGAATGGTATCAACTACATCAAACACATGGTTTCCTTTTTTCATTCCATTCGCGCCGTTCCAGCCATTATTATGAGCCGTCCTCCCCTCAGCAGCCTCCACTAGTTTTATACATCAGTTGGGGTCTCTATAAGCTACAATATGAGGTCCTAAACCAAGCATGAACGTGCACCCTTGCACCCAGTTAACCCACAGTTTCTTTGGGGTAAATTGTACCATTATTATTGTGTACATATAATGTATGTAAACTTTGTTGAAACTCTGCTGTCTGTATTCTGTCTCTAAATGTTGTCCATCACTAGCAGCACCATATCACCAAGTAAAATTCTGAGTATGTGTAAAAATGTACTTAACGGCGAATAACGGTGATTCTGATTTGGCGAGGGGACAGTTGAGCCAACGGCTAATCAACACACCCCATACAAATGATGATTACATTTAGTCCGTTTTATGCATAATATGAATAGTATTTTGAAGACGCCTCGCATTTGAGTGATTAGTCAAGTTTAATGCCTTCCTCGATTGAGTTTGTGCCCCTCTTGGACACAATCGGTATTTTCTTTCCCGGTGTAATACAATGTATTATCGCTGGGATATGAGGTTACACGTAAATGTTTTAAAATGTAGTTAGAAATGTTTCCCTATGCTTAGGCTACCCTGTCCCCATACTCAATTTACTCCACACCCGAGGTAAATTGAGCCAAGAGACAAGCTGTTTTCAAAAGGGTTATGTTTACATGCATTCTGATTATTTCCAGGGATACACAACTTCCTGAAATATACGTAGATATCTTTGGATATACTAAATTTGCCTTGACGTAGTGATGCTGAATGTATTTAAAAAAAAATCGCCCAACATACCCCCCTCTCACCTGTTGCTCCAATAGGCAATAGGCATTTTTAGCATTATGCTACATCCCGATTTAGAAACAACTCCCCTGGCACCGTGCAGGTGTTTCAATTGTTGTTTTTGTATACACTTGGGAACTGTATCTTGTGACCCATAGGCGCACAGTTTGCTATTGCTCAATCGCGTAACATAAGTCTTTATCCTACTACCTATGGTGTAACGTGTATCATGCCCTGCAATTCAGACTTCCTTGAAGCCTGGGTGCGGTGAAGCAATGACTTACGAAGCATGACGTGTCCATTTTCCCGTTTGAGTCCGCCCCCTCTTTAGAACTCGCGACATAACACCCTGGCGTCTCTTGGGAGATTTGAATGTATTTCTTAAACTTTTACAAAAAAATTGATTTTAATTTTGGAGACTCGACTGCATTGCCATTTGCCATGTAGGAGCGGTTTTGATAAAGGTAAGTGACGGTAACTCTCCGCCTGTAGTTTTGGGAAAAAAGATTGATAATATCGGACTTCTGCGGCTAAAAACAGTGGGCGTACGCTACAGTGAAATCGAAACAAAATACGTTTTCTCGGTTGTTATTGTAGCTTTAGCGGAGTGTATTCTTGAACTAGATATTAACTTTGTATAAATTAAATGCATAGCCTAGCTATAACGTACGTCCCGGAAAACCGGAAAATAATTTACCTCGATTTAAATGGGCTCCCGACTGACGCAGCGGTCTAAGGCACTGTATCTCAGTGCTAGAGACGTCAGACACACCTGGATTCGAACCAGGATATCACAACCGGCCGTGATTGGGAGTCCCATAGTGCGGCGCACAATTGGCCCAGCGACGGTGTAGGCCGTCATTGTAAATAAGAATTTGTTCTTAACTGCCTTGCCTAGATAACGAAAGGTTAAGTTCTATAAAAATAAATGCCTAGGCTAGGTTAATTATTTTCCCATACAAAGTTCATATCTATATAGCCTTGACATGGTAGTAAATAAGTTATTTTTGAACTTAATACTGATTCATATTGACAACATTTTCTTTGCACTAGAAAAAAGGAAAGTCAAGTAGGCCTAATGTGTGAAAGCATTATGAAGAGAGTTTTGTCACACGTGTTACCCCATATCTCCTTTCTGCAGGTGTTGTTCTTTTAAGTGAGAAGAGGGGTGTGAAAGAATGGACGTCTTGAGAGGGAAATGGAAGGAAAAATGCATTCTGAACGTTTGCGCTCTGCTCGTATTGGTAAGAAACTTTAACATGACATGAACAGATGCATAATGCCTAGTCCTCTACCAATAACATAATGCCCCATCTAGTCGTACTTATTTCTCATCAATACATCAATCAACCCCCACCAATCCATCAACTATCAAATTTGTCAATTATTCACACCATTCAATTCAGTGTTAATACATTATTAAATCAGTAAATAAATGAGTCAATCATTTCAGGAATAGGCCTATACAGTAGCCTGTCAATCAGTTATGAAATATATAATAGTAATTACATATGACTGGTATTTGATTGTATCTGTTCTATAACAACAATGTAATGTAATGTTGCAGTGCTGGTCAGTAGACCCCTCCCTCTCGGCACCACCACCTCCTAGGACCCAGGAGTTTCAATGCCCTGAGGGGAGTCATTACCGCAATGCTAATGGGACATGCTGTCGAAAGTGCCATGAAGGTAGGCCTTCTGTACTATATTACACTGCATTTATACAACTGGGCCTTTCCATTCCCGAGTGTAACGTGGGTGTAACTTATACTTTTCCATACACTATGCATTGAGCTAAAGATCAAATCCGCATTAAGGGAAACAGTACCATTGTTCGCCCCAGAACTAGGGTAACTATATGTCCCGGATTGTGCCGGACAGTCCCTCATTTTTTCTCACGTCCCACAACCAAATAATCATGTCCCTTATTTTATCAACAAATTAAAACACTACTAATTTAGAAAAAATGATTATTTGTCCCGTATTTCATTGACTTCATATTAATTTGATGAGAATTGACATTCCAACCTGTCTCTTGCAGTCATGTTGCCCTTATGGCAATATACAAAACTCAGCAAAAAAATAAACGTCCTCTCACTGTCAACTGCGTTTATTTTCAGCAAACTTAACATGTGTGAAATTTCTATGAACATAAGAAACAACAACTGAGACATAAACTGAACAAGTTCCACAGACATGTGACTAACAGAAATGGAATCATGTGTCCCTGAACAAAGGGGGGTCAAAATCAAAAGTAACAGTCAGTATCTGGTGTGGCCACCAGCTGCATTAAGTACTGCAGTGCATCTCCTCATGGACTGCACCAGATTTGTCAGTTCTTGTTGTGAGATGTTACCCCACTCTTCCACCAAGGCGCATGCAAGTTCCCGGACATTTCTGGGGGGAATGGCCCTAGCCCTCACCCTCCGATCCAACAGGTCCCAGACGTGCTCAATGGGATTGAGATCCTGGCCATGGCAGAACACTGACATTCCTGTCTTGCAGGAAAGAGTAGAACGAGCAGTATGGCTGGTGGCATTGTCATGATGGAGGGTCATGTCAGGATGAGCCTGCAGGAAGGGCACCACATGAGGGAGGAGGATGTCTTCCCTGTAACGCACAGCGTTGAGATTCCCTGCAATGACAACAAGCTCAGTTCGATGATGCTGTAACGCACTGCCCCAGACCATGACGGACCCTCCACCTCCAAATCGATCCCGCTCCAGAGTACAGAGCTCGGTGTAACACTCATTCCTTCGACGATAAACGCAAATCCGACCATCACCCCTGGTGAGACAAAACAGCGACTCGTCAGTGAAGAGCACTTTTTGCCAGTCCTATATGGTCCAGCGATGGTGGGTTTCTGCCCATAGGCGACGTTGTTGCCGGTGATGTCTGGTGAGGACCTGCCTTACAACAGGCCTACAAGCCCTCAGTCCAGCCTCTCTCAGCATATTGCGGACAGTCTGAGCACTGATGGAGGGATTGTGCGTTCCTCGTGTAACTCAGACATTTTTCAAATATTTTCGGGGCTAAATTCCAGCTAAACTTGGAGAGGACAGTTACCTACCGGTATTTACAAAACGCGTGCGTCTAACAAAGAGCTACAAAGTAAGTAAACAGCTGTATTAGACTGAATAGATATAAGGTCATTTCATCAAACTCTCCATGCTCATTAGTTGCTCATTCAACATATTTGATGCTACTTCACTCAATCCTGTTTTAAAAGTCTCTTTTCTTTTCCGCTGAGAGGAACCAGAAATGTTTCATTGGCCAAATATTCCCAGATTACCGTACAAAACAGCCACACAAGTGGTCTCTTGTTTCTGGATCACCACATTTTGCAGAAGGCGAAAGAGAATGCTAGGTGTGCTTCAATTGGCTCGCTCGGTGCAGCGGGGGAGATGTGAGCCTGTGCAGAGGTGTCAGAGGGGGGGAAAACAATGTTGTTTGTAGTAACTTCTTTGTTGTTGTAATATCCCAAATGGATGTGGCAGTTTCACCAATTAAGGATTCCAGCTTTAAACAAAAACCTTCTTTCAAGATTATACTCTTATTGTGTATACCTGTCAGTCGTTCAATCATCTGTCATACTATAGGCCTTACATACTGTTTACTATATTTGTCACTCTCTAACCTAGTTTTAGCTCTGTATTACCAGGTTTTACAGTAAATAAATATGCTGGCTTGTGTTGCCTCCCCCCCACCGCCCTCCACCTTAGAGTATGTATGCCTTGTGTTCTCCAGGGTTTAAGTTGAAGGAGGACTGCACTAAAGAGGGTGAAGAGAGCCAATGTGAACCCTGTAAAGAGGGCAGGACATACCTAGAGAGGAGTAACTACGCCAAGAACTGCCTCCGTTGTACAAGCTGTGATGGTACTATACAATTGTTTAGATAAACTTACAATTTACAATAACATGCAATTATTTACAAAATACATTTAAAAAAATGTCATCACTATAGATGGTCTCAGTATGGTATGATATGATAACAAATGTCTTCTGTCTTCTCTCTCTGCCCCCCTCCGCACTCTCTCTCTGTTCTGTTCTTCTTGGCTGTGTTGTTCCATACACCTGTAGACAATGAGGAAGAGGTGTCGCCATGCAAGAAGAGTCAGAACACAGTGTGTCGCTGCATTGAAGGCTTCTACAAAAATAGAATAAACTCGGGAACACGGGAGTGCCTTCGTTGCAAGACATGTGGACCTGGAGAGAGAGAAACACAACCCTGTGAGTTTGTCTTGCTAGTGTGGTTCATAATGTTTCACGTTCTTCCACCCAACCTGGTATTTACTTATGGATTACACAGTATAATGGTTATTACATAATAAGGACAACCCTTTTTTTGTTTTGTTGTACTATTTGTTTGTGTGCTTGTACTGAGTGTACATACTGTTGTTGACAGGTACTCCAGAGAGGGATACAGTGTGTGAATGTAAGGACATCCGAAACAAGAAAAACAACAGGAACTGTCTTCCATGCCAAAAGTAAGTAGTGGCTTGTGAACAAGCTGACACTCTTTTGTCTGTTAAAACTCTTGGGTTTGTCTGCTTTATGAACATTCTGTTTGTAAATGGGAAGTTTAATAGAAACTGTCTGCAACGTTGTGCAACCAACTTCTTTCCATGGGTGAGTTAAAAAGACAGAAGTATTTTGCCAGTATTTTGACATGTCAGCTGTTTTGTGGTCACACCAACCCTGGTCCTGGAAACCTACAGTCTGTTGCTATGTAAGATTGGAGAAGGTCATCATGTCCAGGCTTTAGTTCCAGCCCAGCACTAACACACCTGATTCACCCTAATCTACTGCTCATCAAGACCTTAGGCAGTGCTGACCACTGATAAAGTGCTGGTAACGGTCTCTTTCAGTGTTCTGTCTTTCCGGAGGGGGGTATGCTGCAACAGGATGGCCTGAATGGTTCTTCTGTAGAGCTGTTCTTCACATGACTCAATACTAATAATTTCCTCTTCACAAACGGGCCACTTCCTCTTCAATAACATACAATTTCCTCTGTGTATCTTCTCTCCAGTTGTAGATCAGCTGACTGTCAGCAGGAGTGTGCTTCAGGCACAGATCCCACTCCCAAACGTGAGTTTCTGATACTTTGTGGCTGGGTTCTGCCTAGAAACATAGTTTGTTTATTTGGTGGGTCACAAGATACTTTGAAACTTTTTTGTTGTTATGCTTAAATATATTGGAACTAGACTATTTCTGTAGTGGCTGTTTCACATTTGCCGTAAGGGCTGCAGCATGTATTCATCCTCTCACTCTGCATGTCTGCCCCTCTTTCCAGCCGAAGACACTGGATGGGGTGTTTGGTCTCCCTACCTATTGGCTGCGTTCGGCTGTGTTTGTGTGGTGCTGCTGGTGGTGATGGGGATCATGGGCGTACTAGTGGTCCGACGGAAACCGAAGGGGTCAAGCTCCTTTCTCTCTGCTGAGATCACCTCTCAGGGCTCCGAGAAGTCTACTCGGGTGAGACACATCTCTGACCTCTCACCTTTGACTCCTGACATGTCATATTTCACCTCTGACCTGACTGGACAAACCCAATCTGATAAAAACCTTTAAAGGATTTTATTGGAGAAAAAATATATGCCATTTCAACTACTGTTTTGAACACTCAAGAGCAATTATAGACTGTTTGCACCATAGTGATGGGAGGAAACCAATAGGATTTCCTTTATTGATTGTGCTGTGCTCCCCGGGTTTAGTATGTACTGGGATCGGATGCAGTTCTATATAGTAGAATTCTGATGTTTTCCATTTTCTGTGATTGTAGAGGCTGATCCAAGAGGACCCAGAGAACGTTCTCAACCAGAGTATTCCTTCATGTAGCCCAGTGTGTGAGTGTGAACAGGAGCCCCTCAGCAAGCTACCGGACTGTGTCCCCAAGGAGATCAAGAGTAAGTGTGTGTGCATGTGCGTGCGTGCGTGCATGCGAACGTGTGTGGGTGCACATGTTTACCTATCTTATCCGGACTAGAATGTCCTGACGAGTCATCAGAATGTTCTGACAAGGTAGGACAACAAGAACAATTCTGAAAAGGTGAGGATTTAAAAGGTTAGGGCTAGGAGTTATGGTTGGGTTAAGGTTAGGGTTAAGTTTTCTTGAATGGAAATACATTTTTACTCCCCAAAATGTTCTGAAAATTCACAAAAACCAAGCTTTGTGTGTGTTGGAATGTCAAAGTTTTTTGAAAGTATGTGGACACCTGCTTGTCAAACATCTCATTCCAAAATCATGGGCATTAATATGGAGTTGGTCCCCCCTTTGCTGGTATAACAGCCTCCACTCTTCTGGAAAGGCTTTCCACTAGATGTTGAAACATTGCTGCGGGAACTTGCTTCTGTTCAGCCACAAGAGCATTAGTGAGGTCGGGCACCGATGTTGGGCGATTAGGCCTGGCTCACAGTCGGCATTCCAATTCCTCCCAAAGGTGTTCCATGGGGTTGAGGTCAGGGCTCTGTGCAGACCTGTCAAGTTCTTCCACACCGATCTCGACAAACCATTTCTGTAAGGACCTCGCTTTGTGCAAGGGGGCATTGTCATGCTGAAACAGGAAAGGGCCTTCCCAAACTGTTGCCACAAAGTTGGAAGCACAGAATCGTCTACAATGTAATTGTATGCTGTAGAGTTAAGATTTCCCTTCACTGGAACTAAGGTGCCTAGCCAGAACCATGAAAAACAGCCCCAGACCATTATTCCTCCACCAAACTTTACAGTTGGCACTATGCATTCGGGCAGGTAGTGTTTTCCTGGCATCCACCAAACCCAGATTTGTCCGTTGGACTGCCAGATAGTAAAGCGTGATTCATGACTCCAGAGAACGCGTCTCTACTGCTCCAGAGTCCAATGGCGGTGAGCTTTACAAATCAAATCAAATGTTATTTGTCACTTGCGCCGAATACAACAGGTTACGTTAACTTTCTTTTTTTTCTTTTTTACTATTTACTGTGATATTTTTCAGCTCAGCTGCAAAGTAATTGTTACATATTGATGGAAGAGGTGTTGATTGATATCTGATGACATTTCACCTTACAGTGAAATGCTTACTTACAAGGCTTTTAACAACAATGCTTTAAGAAGTTATGAAAAATAAGTGTTAATAAAAAGTAAAAGTAACAAATAATTAAACTGCAGCAGTAAAATAACAATAGCAATATGTACAAGTAGGTAGAGTTAAAGTGACTATGCATAGATAATAAACAGACAGTAGCTGCAGCGTAAAAGAGGTGTCTGGGTAGCCCTTTGATTAGCTGTTCAGGAGTCTTATGACTTGGGGGTAGAAGCTGTTAAGAAGCCTTTTGGCCCTAGACTTGGCACTCCGGTACCGCTTGCTGTGCGGTAGCAGAGAGAACGGTCTATGACTAGAGTGGCTGGAGTCTTTGACCATTTTTAGAGCCTTCCTCTGACACCGCCTGGCATAGAGGTCCTGGATTTCAGGAAGCTTGGCCCCAGTGATGTACTGTGCCGCATGCACTACCCTCTGTAGTGCGCTGCGGTCTGAGGCCGTGCAGTTGCCATACCAGGCAGTGATGCAACCCGTCAGGATCAATCAATCACATTTATTTATAAAGCCCTTCTTACATCAGCTGATGTCACAAAGTGCTGTACAGAAACTCAGCCTAAAAGGATGCTCTCGGGGGTGCAGTTGTAGAACCTTTTGAGGATCTGAGGACCCATGCCGAATCTTTTCAGTCTCCTGAGGGGGAATAGGTTTTGTCGTGCCCTCTTCACGATTATCTTAGTGTGTTTGGACCATGATAGTTTGTTGGTAATGTGGACACCAAGGAACTTGAAACTCTCAACCTGCTCCACTACAGCCCCATCGATGAGAATGGGGGCGTGCTCGGTCCTCCTTTTCCTATTGTCCACAATCATCTCCTTTGTATTGATCACGTTGAGGGAGAGGTTGTTGTCCTGGCACCACACGTCCAGGTCTCTGACCTCCTCCCTATAGTCTCATCGTTGTTGGTGATCAGGCCTACCGCTGTGTGCCATTGGCAAACTTGATGATGGTGTTGGAGTCGTGCCTGGCCATGCAGTCATGAGTGAACAGGGAGTACAGGAAGGGACTGAGCACGCACCCCTGAGGGGCCCCCGTGTTGAGGATCAGCGTGGCAGTAATGTTGTTACCTACCCTTACCACCTAGGGGGCGGCCCGTCAGGAAGTCCAGGATCCAGTTGCAGAGGGAGGTGTTTAGTCCCAGGAACCGTAGCTTAGTCATGAGCTTTGAGGGCACTATGGTATTGAACGCTGAGCTGTAGTCAATTAATAGCATTCTCACATAGGTGTTCCTTTCGTCCAGGTGGGAAAGGGCAGTTTTGAGTGCAGTAGAGATTGCATTATCTGTGGATCTGTTGGGGCGGTATGTGTGTGCACCACTCCAACCGATGCTTGGCATTGCTCATGGTAATCTTAGGCTTGTATGCGGCTGCTCGGCCATGGAAACCCATTTCATGAAGCAGGACAGGCTATTTTTGCGCACTTCAGCACTCAGTTGTCCCATTCTGTGAGTTTGTGTGGCTGAGCCATTATTGCTCCAAGACGTTTCCACTTCACAAAGTCAGCACTTACAGTTGACCGGGTCAGCTCTAGCAGGGCAGACATTTAACGAACTGACTTGTTAGAAAGGTGGCATCCTATGGCGGTGCCACGTTGAAAGTCACTGAGCTCTTCAGTATGGGCCATTCTACTGCCAATGTTGGTCTATGGTGTCCACGTACTTTTGGCCATGTAGTGTATATTGAACTCTATTTTAATCTCTCTCCCCTCCTATCACCTCTCTCTGTTCCTCTCTCCCTACAGTCTCTGAGTTGATCTACTCGGTGTTGGATCAAGTCCCCCCGCGCCATGTGAAGGAGCTGGTGCGTTCGCTGGGTGTGAGTGACATAGTGATAGAGAGGGCTGAGAATGACCACCCCCGTGACACTAAGGAAGCCCAGTACCAGATGCTGAGGGTCTGGGCTAAGGGAAGTGCGCAGGGAGGGGGAGGGGTGCTAGCACGCCCTCTACTGTACCATCTGCTGGAGAAGCTGAGAGACATGGACCTGGGAGGGACTGCAGAGGAGCTGGAGACCATGTATGGAGATCAGTAGAGGGAGAGAGATGCAGACTGTATAGACCATGTATGGAGATCAGTAGAGGGAGAGAGATGCAGACTGTATAGACCATGTATGGAGATCAGTAGAGGGAGAGAGATGCAGACTGTATAGACCATGTATGGAGATCAGTAGAGGGAGAGAGATGCAGACTGTATAGACCAAGTATGGAGATCAGTAGAGGGAGAGAGATGCAGACTGTATAGACCATGTATGGAGATCAGTAGAGAGAGAGAGATGCAGACTGTATAGACCATGTATGGAGATCAGTAGAGGGAGAGAGATGCAGACTGTATAGACCATGTATGGAGATCAGTAGAGGGAGAGAGATGCAGACTGTATAGACCAAGTAGGGGACCCTTACAGGTTTCTCTTCTCTATGTCGAATCAAAAGAGAAACCGAGAGGGACCAAGACTATTTATCATATGTATAGGATAATTAGGGGAGGGAGAGAGAGAGATGGGGGAGGTGCTAATGGGGAGAGAGAGAAGATCAACCACATCCCCTTGTCCCTGACCTCACTTGTGTAGTCCTGAGAGAATAGGATTGGTACAGTGTAAGCAATATGGTAGTTGTTCCACCTGGTCCAGATCTGATAGACTAGGTGGAAGTGTTGCCATGCTTTCACAATATGTCATAATGTATTATATAACCCTTTGGCAGTGATTCTGATTATTGATTGCCAGCTGTAACTTATACTGTTCTCATATGTTTTTGTTTAGGTTTTTTGTTGCACATTCAAACCAATGAGTGAGGAATCGTATGTTACAAAGCAGTTTTAGACAGTGCTGTTTGTAAAACAGGCAAACTTGTAATGTGTCACACACAGGTATGAGAACCACACTAAGAATTGAGTTAAATATTGTGTTTAGAGTAATACAGATTTAACACCCATCTATAGTATTACAGTTCTATATTACTGAGTATTAGGTGGCGACAGGTAGCCAGTAACTGAAAGGTTGCTGTTTCGAACCCCTGAGCTGATAGCGTGATAAAAATCTGTCTGTGCCCTTGAACAAGACACTTAACCATAATTTCTCCTGTAAATCGCTCTGGATAAGGATGGCTAAAATGTAAATGTGAAATGTATTATTTACTAGTGTTGCAGTAGTACTCAAGCTAATATTTAGATAGGGAAGCTAAAAGCTATACAGATTCCTTCTGTCTCTATCTTGCATTAATAAACCACAAACATATCAAAAAGATATTAGCATTATATGTCATATTTGAAGTCTTTGTATTGGTTTGTATATGGTTATTAATACTACATAGGAGGATGTTGTATATTTGAATGGTTCTTTGATAAGTTGCTGCTTGGGCGTGAAGATCAAACTACTGTAGATTTGCTGTCTTTTACTACTGTCTTGATGTACATATTCTTGTTTTACAAAATAGGTTAGGTATGTATCAATCTGTCATATTTCTTCTCACTGTACCATATTCACTGTACTATTCAATCACACCCATCCAGGTTGTCTCTGTGCCATGGTTTTTGATTACCACAAGTGATTGATTCTTATATCTGTACAGTAATAGTTGTGTCAGTACTGTTAGGGCACAGACAGGTCTTCTGTAGGTGTTATCCCTGAGTTATTGACATTACTTAAAGGCCCATCATCATGCTGCCCTTATTCAGGATCACTTAGTCAGAGGACACACCTGTCACTCTGCAGGGTTGACTGATCTCTGGGAGACAACATGGAAACTAGGGATGGATAGAGTGGCAAGAAAAAGTATGTGAACCCTTTGGAATTACCTGGACTTCTGCATAAATTGGTCATAAAATTTGATCTGATCTTCATCTTAAGTCACAACAATACACAAACACAGTCTGCTTAAACTAATAACACACTAACAATTACACATTTTCATGTATTTATTGAACACACCGTGTAAACATTCACAGTGCAGGGTGGGAAAAGTTTCTGAACCCTTGGTTTTAGTACTGGTTGACCCTACTTTGGCAGTAATAACCTCAACCAAACACTTTCTGTAGTTGCGGATCAGACCTGCACAACGGTCAGGAGGAATTTTGGACCATTCATCTTTACAAAACTGTTTCAGTTCAGCAATATTCTTGGGATGTCTGGTGTGAACCGCTCTCTTGAGGTCATGCCACAGCATCTCAATCGGGTTGAGGTCAGGACTCTGACTGGGCCACTCCAGAAGGTGTATTTTCTTCTGTGGAAGCCATTCTGTTGTTGATTTACTTCTTTGTTTTGAGTTGTTGTCCTGTTGCATCACCTAACTTCTGTTGAGCTTCAATTGTCAGACAGCCTTACATTCTCCTGCAAAATGTCTTGATAAACTTGATAAACTCGATGATAGCGAGCTGTCCAGGCCCTGAGGCAGCATAGCAGCTCCAAACCATGATGCTCCCTTGACCATAGTTTACAGTTGGGATGAGGTTTTGATGTTAGTGTGCTGTGCCTTATTTCTCCACACATAATGTTGTGTGATCCTTCCAAACTACTCAACTTTAGTTTCATCTGTCCACAGAATATTTTGCCAGTAGCGCTGTGGAACATCCAGATGCTCTTTTGCGAACTTCAGACGTGCAGAAATGTTTTTTTTGGACAGCAGTGGCTTTTTCTGTGGTGTCCTCCCATGAACACCATTCTTGTTTAGTGTTTTACGTATCATAGACTCATCAACAGAGATGTTAGCATGTTCCAGAGATTTATTTGTCTTTAGCTGACACTCTAGGATTCTTCCTAAGCTCATTGAGCATTCTGCGCTGTGCTCTTGCAGTTATCTTTGCAGGACGGCCTCTCTTAGGGAGAGTAGAAACAGTGCTGAACTTTCTTCATTTATAGACAATTTGTCTTACTGTGGACTGATGAACATCAAGGCTTTTAGGGATACTTTTGTAACCCTTTCCAGCTTTATGCAAGTCAACAATTCTTAATCTTGGGTCTTCTGAGATCTCTTTTGTTCGAGGCATGGTTCACATCAGGCAATGCTTCTTGTGAATAGCAAACTCACATTTTTTTTATAGGGTAGGGCAGCTCTAACCAACATCTCCTATCTCATCTCATTGATTGGACTCCAGTTTAGCTGACTCCTGACTCCAATTAGCTTTTGGAGAAGTCATTAGCCTAGGGGTTCACATACTTTTCCAACCTACACTGTTAATTTTTAAATGATGTATTCAATATAGACAATAAAAATACAGTAATTTGTGTGTTATTAGTTTAAGCAGACTGTGTTTGTCTGTTGTGACTGAGATGAAGTTCAAATCTAATTGTACGACCAATTTATGCAGAAATCCGGATTATTCCAAAGGGTTCACATATTTGTTTCTTGCCACTGTAGATAGATGGCACTCAAGTTTCTAGTTTTTAATGTCAGGTGCACAAGTACAGTGAAATGCCATGTATTGGATTGTATGATATTAGACTGCACTTTTTAACATTGAAGTGTTACAGGTGATTTTACTAAAGACAAACTAGTTTTATTCTCAAATCACATACAGTATATGCAGGCATTGCTTTGTTTGATTAAGGTATGAACAAAGTTAATCAATTGTCTATATTTTTAAATAAAGAATCTCTTTTAAAATGACCTGGTATGCAGTTGTTATTATGACTGTAAGTGTTAGCTACTGTTCTATTCAGTGTATGACTGTAAGTGTTAACTACTGTTCTATTCAGTGTATGACTGTAAGTGTTAGCTACTGTTCTATTCAGTGTATGACTGTAAGTGTTAGCTACTGTTCTATTCAGTGTATGACTGTAAGTGTTAGCTACTGTTCTATTCAGTGTATGACTGTAAGTGTTAGCTACTGTTCTATTCAGTGTATGACTAAGTGTTAGCTACAGTTCTATTCAGTGTATGACTGTAAGTGTTAGCTACTGTTCTATTCAGTGTATGACTGTAAGTGTTAGCTACTGTTCTATTCAGTGTATGACTGTAAGTGTTAGCTACTGTTCTATTCAGTGTATGACTAAGTGTTAGCTACAGTTCTATTCAGTGTATGACTGTAAGTGTTAGCTACTGTTCTATTCAGTGTATGACTGTAAGTGTTAGCTACTGTTCTATTCAGTGTATGACTGTAAGTGTTAGTTACTGTTCTATTCAGTGTATGACTGTAAGTGTTAGCTACTGTTCTATTGCTCATTACTTGCATGTCTGTCTGTGTGGTCTGTGTGTGTGAATGACGGTGTAATGGTGTGTATAACTTCTGGTATGTAGTCTCTGCATTCCTCAACGTAGCATTAACTTATTAAATTATACGTCTCTGTTTTTTGCTCTTTTTATCGTTACCCTGTCCTCTCTCTCTCCCTCCCTGTCTCTTCACCTGTCGCCACATCCCCTCTCTAACCTTTTCCACTTCTCTTCCCACGTCCTCTTTACATGTCTGCTGATCTGTCTGTCATTTTACATTTATCCTCTTTTTCAATCACCTCATTCCTCAGTCAACTACCATTCTGTGTCTCACTCTCTGTTTTATAACCCTTATAGACGGTGCTCTTCGCATCTCTAGGTAGAGGCTCCTCAGACAGGGTTTTAGAGGACATGATCACTTCCTGTAGAACTATTACCTCCTCAGAATGATCGATATCACTGATCGACATGAAACAACACAAACCATCTAGTCAGAAGAAATGAATCAGCGCCACCCTCGTAACAAACACCACTGCTACACATTAACTAGGCCGTAGCGCAGATTTGTTATCTTAAGAATCCAGTTGTTCTCGTCAGGCCAGTTAGAGGGCAGGGGTGCTAGAGAAAGGGAGGGAAGGAGGCAGGATAGGGAGGGACCGAATCAAAGAGTGAGAGAGCCAACAGAAACGAAAGATGACTGTCTGAATCAAGATGGATCTAACCAAAGCCAGGTAATTAATTTTACTTTAATTTATTACTGTAGAAGTAGACTTGTGAAGGCACTATCTGGGACATTGTATCTTTGATTATTGCACTCAATCAATGCCTTGACAATCTGACGTTTCTTCTTTGTATAATAATCAGTACACTTATACTGTGTTGTAATGTGTTCGTTTTATGATGTGTGTTGATTTGAGGTTCCCCTCAGAACCAACACAGACCAACATGGCTGCTGTGTGTTGGCCTGGTGTCAACTCAAATAGATGATTGTGTTTCAATGATACTTGAAGTCACCAGTATTAATGGATTTTTACTAGTGAGATATAGTGAATGTAACAGGTGGTTGACATCTTGTCATGAGTGTCTGATTAAATCACTGACGTCATGGAGCAGGCGTTTTGATGTTAGGCACTGTGGCGTGGATTGTGTGTGAATGTGTGAGAGAGACTATTTACGCTCTCTGAAAGTATGCAGTGTGTGTGTATCTTGTATCGTGTGTATTATTCACTGCATTAAAGCTCTAGATCGGGGTTTCCCAAACTCAGTCCTGGGGCCCCCCCTGGATGCACGTTTTGGTTTTTGCCCACAGCTGACAATGAGTTGGTTATTTGAATCAGCTGTGTAGTGCTAAGGTAAAAACCAAAACATGCACCCAGGGAGGGCCCCAGGGCTGAGTTTGGGAAGCCCTGCTCTAGATTACTGTAGGTTGATGTCTTGGTGTGATGGATGTATGGCTGGGAACTGAAGGTGCATTTTTGCTGTGTAACCCAAAGCCCTTAGAGGACATGCTGTAGTTGGTGTATTTGGGCGAGGGTCAGGTATGTGTGAATTTGTGTAAGGTGAAGTTGTTTTTGAGGTTTCACCTTGGTCATACTGTAACTAAAGCTGAGAGCCCTGTGACTCTACCAGTGTCAGATTGTCTAGAGTTCTTCACCTTGTCTCACTGAGGCTATTCCTGTCATCTCTGTTATTTCCACCTTACTGCTAGCCTGCGTTCCTGACAATGCATTCATCATTGCATTGAGGTAATCATTGTCATCATCATTATAGATTTTTGGCAAGATCATAACAGCTTGACTGAGGCAGAAACAAAGTGGTATTAAGGTCACAATACCTTGTCACTACATTGTGTTTCAATGGCCTGTAGCAGTTTACATTTTGCAGCCCATGTCTTGGTTTTATTTACTGTGCTCATGCTAAATGGGAGGTACCCATGTGCGTGTTTTGTTAGAAATGTAAGTTCCTCTGTCCTTCTTAGTTCCTCAAGTTTAATTTCCCCTCATTGGACTTCCCCCTTTTGGTTCCTTGTTCATTTAAGTATCTAACCTTTATTAACCAGGTCAATCATTAAGAATACGTTCTCTTTTAAAATAACTACATAGTAATCCCATGCTCTGCCTAGTCTCCTTTCTACTACCACCCTCGCTCCATCTCTCCCTCTGCGTCTCTCCCTCCATCTCTCCCTCTGCGTCTCTCCCTCCATCTCTCCCTCTCTCTCCCTCTGCTTCTCTCCCTCCCTCTCTTCCTCTGTCTCTCCCTCCATCTCTCCCTCTGCGTCTCTTCCCCCTCTCTCTCTCTGTGTCTCTCCCTCCATCTCTCTCTCTCTCTGTAAGCCCCAAGCATTAGGCCAAAATTGTGTTTATGCTCTCTTATCTCTTCAGCCTTTCCTCAAAAGCAACAACCTCTTTCAATGAAGGAAGGGGAGGTGATGTGACTCAGCCAGAGGAAGTGGTGGAGCAGTGGAGGAATGGAGGAGAGGGGGAGAGACAGAGGGAGGTGGAGAGAGAGGCGGGCGTGACAGATGGACTAACTCTGGCTGCAGAGACAGCTACCAACCACAGGGTGTCAGCAGACAAACGCAGATTCAATACTGTGGGATACCATGTGAGGGTTATGAACTTCAGCTTCTGTCTGTAGATGCAGGATCAGTTTGAAATCATCCCTAAACTTGAGGCCCCCATGACACTTAATCTACATCCTGAAGCCAAATGGTAGAAACTTCACTCAGCCCACCAGAAGGCTATGTGTACTTCCTAATATTCAGGCTACCACAGCAGACACATACTGTATATTGACATTATTTTCTCCATCATTTTCAGAGGAAGCTGAAGCAGAAAGTGGTGGCAGACTATACCACGGTGAGTAAGGGAGCGTCTGGAAGTTTCAAACCCCGAGCAGCACTGAGACAGGTCCTGTTCAGCCAGGGAGCGACTGAAAAGAGCCCCATGTCTGAGGTACTTTCCTCCCACGCACTTAACTCGTCCTCTACACACATGAATACACCCTGACACGCACATGCACAGACATGCACAGCCAGTGCCACTGTCCACATACTTACTGAAAATAAAAAAAATAAAAAAATTCCGTGAATGTACACTCCAATTGTTCACTCAAGCTTATCTGCTATGAGCCAATTTCTAACAAAATTTGATGATAACTCTGGTGGAATGTGTGTGTGTGTGTGTGTGTGTGTGTGTGTGTGTGTGTGTGTGTGTGTGTGTGTGTGTGTGTGTGTGTGTATATACAGTTGAAGTCGGAAGTTTACATACACTTAGGTTGGATTCATTAAAACTCGTTTTTCAACCACTCCACAAATTTCTTGTTAACAAACTATAGTTTTGGCAAGTCGGTTAGGACATCTACTTTGTGCATGACACAAGTAATTTTTCCAACAATTGTTAACAGACAGATTATTTCACTTATAATTCACTGTATCACAATTCCAGTGGGTCAGAAGTTTACATACAATAAGTTAACTGTGCCTTTAAACAGCTTGGAGAATTCCTGAAAATTATGTCATGGCTTTAGAAGCTTCTGTTAGGCTAATTGACATAATTTGAGTCAATTGGAGGTGTATCTGTGGATGTATTTCAAGGCCTACCTTCAAACTCAGTGCCTCTTTGCTTGATATCATGGGAAAATCAAAAGAAATCAGCCAAGACCTCAGAAAAAGAAATTGTAGACCTCCACAAGTCTGGTTCATCCTTGGGAGCAATTTCCAAACGCCTGAAGGTACCACATTCATCTGTACAAACAATAGTACGCAAGTATAAACACCATGGGACCACGCAGCCGTCATACCACTCAGGAAAGAGACGCGTTCTGTCTCCTATAGATGAACGTACTTTGGTGCAAAAAGTGCAAATCAATCCCAGAACAACAGCAAAGGACCTTGTGAAGATGCTGGAGGAAACAGGTACAAAAGTATCTATATCCACAGTAAAACGAGTCCTGTATCGACATAACCTGAAAGGCCGCTCAACAAGGAAGAAGCCACTGCTCCAAAACCGCCATAAAAAAGCCAGACTACGGTTTGCAACGGCACAAATATCGTACTTTTTGAGAAATGTCCTCTGGTCTGATGAAACAAAAACAAAACTGTTTGGCCATAATGACCATCGTTATGTTTGGAGGAAAAATGGGGGATGCTTGCAAGCCGAAGAACACCATCCCAACTGTGAAGCACGGGGGTGGCAGCATCATGTTGTGTGGGTGCTTTGCTGCAGGAGGGACTGGTGCACTTCACAAAATAGATTTCACCATGAGAAAGGAAAATTATGTGAATATATTGAAACAACATCTCAAGACATTAGTCAGGAAGTTAACGCTTGGTCGCAAATGGGTCTTCCAAATGGACAATGTCCCCAAGCATACTTCCAAGATTGTGGCAAAATGGCTTAAGGACAACAAAGTCAAGGTATTGGAGTGGCCATCACAAAGCCCTGACCTCAATCCTACAGAAAATGTGTGGGCAGAACTGAAAAAGTGTGTGCGAGCAAGGAGGCCTACAAGCCTGACTCAGTTACACCAGCTCTGTCAGGAGGAATGAGCCAAAATTCACCCAACTTATAGTGGAAGTCTACCCGAAACGTTTGACCCAAGTTAAACAATTTAAAGGCAATGCTACCAAATACTAATTGAGTGTATGTAAACTTCTGACCCACTGGGAATGTGATGAAAGAAATAAAAGCCAAATAAATAATTCTCTCTACTATTATTCTGACCTTTCACATTCTTAAAATAAAGTGGTGATCCTAACTGAACTAAGACAGGGAATTTTTACTCTGATTAAATGTCAGGATTTGTGAAAAACTGAGTTTAAATGTATTTGGCTAGGGTGTATGTAAACTTCCGACTTCAACTGTGTGTGTGTGTATATATATATATATATATATATATATATATATATATATATATATATATATATATATATATATATATTACACACAGTGGGGCAAAAAAGTATTTAGTCAGCCACCAATTGTGCAAGTTCTCCCACTTAAAAAGATGAGAGAGGCCTGTAATTTTCATCATTGGTACACTTCAACTATGACAGACAAAATGAGAAAAAAAAATCCAGAAAATCACATTGTAGGATTTTTTATGAATTTATTTGCAAATTATGGTGGAAAATAAGTATTTGGTCACCTACAAACAAGCAAGATTTCTGGCTCTCACAGACCTACATATATATATATATACATATATATATATCTCCTTCTCTCACACACTCGCTCTCCCTCTCTCTCTTTCTCTCTGTCAGGGCGCAGGGCAGTTGGATGCTCTGAAGCGGGCTCTGGAGGCGTTCCCAGTACCAGTGTGTCTGAACTGGAGCTGGGGGGAGGAGGGGACAGGAGCCACACTGGAGAACAACTGGACTGACATAGTACACAATCACTCGGTAACCAGATTTACCTTCTGATAAATGCATGTCATGATAGGCATATAATCTAGTTAATACAGTGCCTCGCAAAGTATTCACCCCCTTGGAATTTTTCCTATTTTGTTGCATTACAACCTGCAATTTAAATCGATTTTTATTTGGATTTCATGTAATGGACATACACAAAATAGTCCAAATTGGTGAAGTGAAATAAAATTTAAAAAAACAACAACCGGAAAAGTGGTGCGTGCATATGTATTCACCCCCTTTGCTATGAAGCCCCTAAATAAGATCTGGTGCAACCAATTACCTTCAGAAGCCACATAATTAGTTAGATTGCACACAGGTGGACTTTATTTAAGTGTCACATGATCTGTCACATGATCTCAGTATATATACACCTGTTCTGAAAGGCCCCAGAGTTTGCAACACCACTAAGCAAGGGGCACCACCAAGCAAGCGGCACCACCAAGCAAGCAGCACTATGAAGACCAAGGAGCTCTCCAAACAGGTCAGGGACAAAGTTGTAGAGAAGTACAGATCAGGGTTGGGTTATAAATAAATATCAGAAACTTTGAACATCCCACGGAGCACCGTTAAATCCATTATTAAAAAAAGGAAAGAATATGGCACCACAACAAACCTGCCAAGAGAGGGCTGCCCATCAAAACTCACGGACCAGGCAAGGAGGGCATTAAACAGAGAGGCAACAAAGAGACTAAAGATTACCCTGAAGGAGCTGCAAAGCTCCACAGCGGAGATTGGAGTATCTGTCCATAGGACCAATTTAAGCCGTACACTTCACAGAGCTGGGCTTTACGGAAGAGTGGCCAGAAAAAAATAAGCAAAGATGTTTGGTGTTCGCCAAAAGGCATTTGGGAGACTCGCCAAAAGGCATTTGGGAGACTCCCAAACATATGGAAGAAGGTACTCTGGTCAGATGAGACTAAAATTGAGCTTCTTGGCCATCAAGGAAAACGCTATGTCTGGGGCAAACCCAACACCTCTCATCTCCCGAGAACACCATCATGCTGTGGGGATGTTTTTCATCGGCAGAGACTGGGAAACTGGTCAGAATTGAACGAATGATGGATGGCGCTAAATACAGGGAAATTCTTGAGGGAAACCTGTTTCAGTCTTCCAGGGGTTTGAAACTGGGACGGAGGTTCACCTTCCAGTAGGACAATGACCCTAAGCATACTCCTAAAGCAACACTTGAGTGGTTTAAGGGGAAACATTTAAATGTCTTGGAATGGCCTAGTCAAAGCCCAGACCTCAATCCAATTGAGAATCAGTGGTATGACTTAAAGATTGATGTACATCTGCTCCAGCTCCTTCAAGTTGGATGGGTTCCGCTGTCCTTCAAGTTGGATCCATCCAACTTGAAGGAGCTGGAGCAGTTTTGCCTTGAAGAATGGGAAGAAATCCCAGTGGCTAGATGTGCCAAGCATATAGAGACATACCCTACTAGACTTGCAGCTGTAATTGCTACAAAGTATTGACTTTGGGGGGTTGAATAGTTATGCACACTCAAGTTTTCTGTTGTTTTGTCTTATTTCTTGTTTGTTTCACAATAAAAAATATTTTGCAACTGTGTGGTAGGCATGTTGTGTAAATCAAATGATACAAACCCCCCAAAAATCTATTTTAATTCCAGGTTGAAAGGCAACAAAATAGGAAAAATGCCAAGGGGGGTGAATACTTTCACAAACCACTGAATTAATGATCTCTCCCTACCTTTTACAACATATCTCTTTCTCCCACCCTCTCTCTCTCCTTACCTTTTACAACATATCTCTTTCTCCCACCCTCTCTCTCTCTCTCCCTACCTTTTACAACATATCTCTTTCTCCCACCCTCTCTCTCTCTCCTTACCTTTTACAACATATCTCTTTCTCCCACCCTCTCTCTCTCCCTACATTTTACAACATATCTCTTTCTCCCACCCCGTCTCTCTCCCTACCTTTTACAACATATCTCTTTCTCCCACCCTCTCTCTCTCTCTCCCTACTTTTTACAACATATCTCTTTCTCCCACCCTCTCTCTCTCCCTACCTTTTAAAACATATCTCTTTCTCCCACCCTCTCTCTCTCCCTACCTTTTACAACATATCTCTTTCTCCCACCCTCTCTCTCTCTCCCTACCTTTTACAACATATCTCTTTCTCCCACCCTCTCTCTCTCTCTCCCTACCTTTTACAACATATCTCTTTCTCCCACCCTCTCTCTCTCTCTCCCTACCTTTTACAACATATCTCTTTCTCCCACCCTCTCTCTCTCTCTCCCTACCTTTTATAACATATCTCTTTCTCCCACCCTCTCTCTCTCTCTCCCTACCTTTTACAACATATCTCTTTCTCCCACCCTGTCTCTCTCTCCCTACCTTTTACAACATATCTCTTTCTCCCACCCTCTCTCTCTCTCCCTACCTTTTACAACATATCTCTTTCTCCCACCCTCTCTCTCTCTCTCCCTACCTTTTACAACATATCTCTTTCTCCCACCCTCTCTCTCTCTCTCCCTACCTTTTACAACATATCTCTTTCTCCCACCCTCTCTCTCTCTCTCCCTACCTTTTACAACATATCTCTTTCTCCCACCCTCTCTCTCTCTCCCTACCTTTTACAACATATCTCTTTCTCCCACCCTGTCTCTCTCTCCCTACCTTTTACAACATATCTCTTTCTCCCACCCTCTCTCGCTCTCCCTACCTTTTACAACATATCTCTTTCTCCCACCCTCTCTCTCTCCCTACCTTTTACAACATATCTCTTTCTCCCACCCTCTCTCTCTCTCTCCCTACCTTTTACAACATATCTCTTTCTCCCACCCTCTCGCTCTCCCTACCTTTTACAACATATCTCTTTCTCCCACCCTCTCTCTCTCTCTCCCTACCTTTTACAACATATCTCTTTCTCCCACCCTCTCTCTCTCCTTACCTTTTACAACATATCTCTTTCTCCCACCCTCTCTCTCTCTCCCTACCTTTTACAACATATCTCTTTCTCCCACCCTCTCTCTCTCCCTACCTTTTACAACATATCTCTTTCTCCCACCCACCCTCTCTCTCTCTCCCTACCTTTTACAACATATCTCTTTCTCCCACCCTCTCTCTCTCCCTACCTTTTACAACATATCTCTTTCTCCCACCCTGTCTCTCTCTCCCTACCTTTTACAACATATCTCTTTCTCCCACCCTCTCTCTCTCTCCCTACCTTTTACAACATATCTCTTTCTCCCACCCTCTCTCTCTCTCCCTACCTTTTACAACATATCTCTTTCTCCCACCCTCTCTCTCTCTCTCCCTACCTTTTACAACATATCTCTTTCTCCCACCCTCTCTCTCTCTCTCCTTACCTTTTACAACATATCTCTTTCTCCCACCCTCTCTCTCTCTCCCTACCTTTTACAACATATCTCTTTCTCCCACCCTCTCTCTCTCTCTCCCTACCTTTTACAACATATCTCTTTCTCCCACCCTCTCTCTCTCTCTCCCTACCTTTTACAACATATCTCTTTCTCCCACCCTCTCTCTCTCTCCTTACCTTTTACAAAATATCTCTTTCTCCCACCCTCTCTCTCTCTCCCTACCTTTTACAACATATCTCTTTCTCCCACCCTGTCTCTCTCCCTACCTTTTACAACATATCTCTTTCTCCCACCCTCTCTCTCTCTCCCTACCTTTTACAACATATCTCTTTCTCCCACCCTATCTCTCTCCTTACCTTTTACAACATATCTCTTTCTCCCACCCTCTCTCTCTCTCCCTACCTTTTACAACATATCTCTTTCTCCCACCCTCTCTCTCTCTCCCTACCTTTTACAACATATCTCTTTCTCCCACCCTCTCTCTCTCTCTCCCTACCTTTTACAACATATCTCTTTCTCCCACCCTCTCTCTCTCCCTACCTTTTACAACATATCTCTTTCTCCCACCCTCTCTCTCTCCTTACCTTTTACAACATATCTCTTTCTCCCACCCTCTCTCTCTCTCCCTACCTTTTACAACATATCTCTTTCTCCCACCCTCTCTCTCTCTCTCCCTACCTTTTACAACATATCTCTTTCTCCCACCCTCTTTCTCTCTCTCCCTACCTTTTACAACATATCTCTTTCTCCCACCCTCTCTCTCTCTCTCCCTACCTTTTACAACATATCTCTTTCTCCCACCCTCTCTCTCTCCCTACCTTTTACAACATATCTCTTTCTCCCACCCTCTCTCTCTCTCTCCCTACCTTTTACAACATATCTCTTTCTCCCACCCTCTCTCTCTCTCTCTCCCTACCTTTTACAACATATCTCTTTCTCCCACCCTCTCTCTCTCTCCCTACCTTTTACAACATATCTCTTTCTCCCACCCTGTCTCTCTCTCCCTACCTTTTACAACATATCTCTTTCTCCCACCCTCTCTCTCTCTCTCCCTACCTTTTACAACATATCTCTTTCTCCCACCCTCTCTCTCCCTACCTTTTACAACATATCTCTTTCTCCCACCCTCTCTCTCTCTCTCCCTACCTCTTACAACATATCCGTCCCTCCCTCCCTCTCTCTCTCTCTCTTTCTCTCTCTGATCAGATGATGTGTAAGACCCAGAGGCACCAACAGGAGGCGCTGTGGGAGTTGGTCCATACTGAGCTCACCTACATCAACAAGCTCACTGTTGTCGCTGACGTAAGACATACAGACAGACAGACACCCTGCTCTCATTACTCTCATTACTGAAAACATATCAATGTCTTTCAGTGATATGTCCATAACAACCAGTGACTATTCATAATAGAAATATGATAATAGTAACTGTTATCTGTATAGCATCTTTTATTGTAATGTCATTTTTCAATGCCCGTGTTTGTTTGTGTCATTGTGTTTCTCAGTTGGTGATGGCAGCTCTTACCAACCTGCACCAGCATGGATTCCTCTTAGAGGTCAGTCTATATGAGCTGGGTTCTCATTCACAGGGTTTTCTGTAGGGAACATTTTCTCTAGAACTCACTCTCTGGTCTTTGGGCCTGTCTGTGTTTCCCGGCTGACCACTCAAATAGATGTGTTGCAATGAACTAAGAATGTGCTTTTGAGCTGGATCTTGCATGATCTGACTGGGATCAGGTGTGTGTGTTTTCATGAATGACTTTGACCTTTGGTTGAATTTGAAACCAGTATTCAGTTCAAGGGCAGGCCCTTGGGCCTAGTTGAAGCCGACTGCTGTAGTACAACATACTGTACATACAGTACATACTGCTGAGCTGACATACTAACACACTGAGAACATCTGCTCTATCTGACACAGAACACACCAGGGCAGATGGAACATTCAGCTCAATAACAGAATGTTAGATAATTCCTGCTGAGAATGTGGAAAGTATCTGAGAATGTGGGGGAGTGAGTTCTGCAGAGTTCTACAGCTAGACACTGCAGCTTTGTCAAACAATTACCCTCTTCATCTTTTTTTATCACAAAAGGTCTACAACTATCATATATTTGTATTGACTTTAGACAACCACAAACTTCAACACATACTGACAAGAGGTGTTGGGTAGATTGTAGGTTCAAAATCAAGAAAGTAGTATCATCACCCTCTTTTTCCTGTCCCTCTCTTCCGCAGGTGACACCTGAGAACCTCTTCTCCAACCTTCCCTCCATCCTCAGCGTCCACCGGCTCTTCTGGCAGGAAGTGATGTATCCCATGTTACAGGAAGTCCGCAGGACGGGGAAGCCCTTTGACCCCATGGGGTTAGAGGCAGGATGCCTGCAGGTACAGTACTGACTGTCAATCACATCTAGTATCAGGGTCACATATGGGATGAAAGTATAAGGGTCAAACGGGGGTGAAAGGAAGGAATGGAAACACGGGTCATGGGTTTAAAACATGTTTGTTTACAGCAATCTTTGTCTAATCCCATCCCCACCCTCTGTCTGTAGTTCCCTGAGCGATTCTCCACCTATCTGCACTACTGTTGTAAGGAGGAGAGCACAGTGGAGTTTACGAGCAAACTGACAGACACCAACCTGCACTTCCACACCTACTTAATGGTGAGTTAAACACACGCACACACACACACAAACACATTTTTTATACTTTATTTGAATCCATAAATCATAATTCATACAAATATCTCAGGACAAGGATACTTGGACACCTAGGGAAACAGATAGCACCTTCTTCTTCACACAGCAAGGCTCCCCATGACTGCTGACACAGAGCAATACCTCGCTATCAGCTTCGTCTTATGTAGGCCTGCTATCTGAAGTCCAGGTACTGTCAGCCTGTGAACATGGCAGAGACTACCCAATATCACCGTAGCAAGCATGCACTGTTACGAGGCTGTTCAGGAGTGACACGAGGGGCTGGTATTTAAGCAGCTTGTCAGAAAAGGACTGCTCCATGTAGTAGTCCAATGAGCAGCCCACCTCCAGAATCAGCCCCTCCCTCTGGCCTCCCCCACAACAACAATATCTGTCTTATTCGCCAGACAAGAAAACACATGATCATCAACATCAAACCAGCCTCCTCTGCAAAGAGAATGTTTGTGTATGTGTTCGGTTGGTGACTCCACTTGTCTCACCTCCGTAGCCACCAGGTCAACAAGGCGGTCATGTCTAGGTCATGTCTCAGTATGAACAGAAACCATTAACAACATGTGCAACAGACTCCTTTACGTTTACCTCAGGGTGGAAAACACAGAAGGGATCATGGTTTGCAGGGTACCAGAGAGCTAGGTTGTATTTTGTTGGTAGAACTCGCCTTAACAGTAAAGGTGAGAATGTCCTTGCCAATAGCAGTATTATGGTACATGGAATGGGAGACAGAAACAAACCCACACACACCACTTCATACACAAGCCCACTTCTTGTTTACGTGTTGCACACCCTATCACTCTCACCCAAAGTCACTCTGCGTCACACATACGGTTCTCCAAACTACCCTTCATTACGGTAACACAGTCTGGAACATCAGTGAATTGAGTCATAGCAGCCGCAGAACTTCTTCTGTTATTGATCTAGTGGTTTTGATGATCACCATATCCAGGCCTTCTGTTATTGGTAATATCCTGAAGGCCAAACACTTGTTACACCAACGCCCTGACCTAATGACTCAGAGAGCCTAGCCTGCACATTGTCTTCTTAAAGGTTAGAACGTGTCTTTGGCTGTTTTTTGCTGTCTAAGCACTTTTACAGCTTGTTCAAAGAATCTCCATTATGAGTTTTGCGAGCCTTTGAATTTGTCCACTACTATGTAACAGTATTTTTTCATGCACAGTAACAACACTGTATTTCCATGAGTTCTACCGAAGCCATAACTTTGGGTATAAGGTCTAGAGAGACTACTAGACTACTACAAATGAATGTTTTTCTCCATGTCCATAGTGGGTGGAGACACACCCCCAGTGTGAGCGGATGCGTCTGGGAGATATGCAGGCCAAACCCATCCAGAGGATCACCAAGTACCCCCTGCTGCTGAAGGCTGTCCTCAAGACCACCCAGGATCCCCACACACAGCACACACTCAGGGGCATGGTGAGTGAAGAGCTGGCCTTTTAAATCAATGCCTTTTAATTCAGTTTGTCAGGCCTGAGGCTGTTCATGTTCATTAGGAAAGGAAGTTGCGCGTTCCAGCTAATTGCCTCTACTAGTAATAGATGAAAAGGCAAATTAAGGAAATATCTCTGTCCCACACACACACACTCTCCCTCTCCCTGTTTCTCTCTGTTTCTCTCTCTCTCACTCTCTTTCTCTCACTCACTCTCTCTTTTCTTTCTCTATCTATCTCTCTCTTTCTATCTATCTATCTCTCCCTATCCCTATCCCTCTCTCTCCTCCAGTTGGCCTGTGTTAATGGGTTTCTGGACAGCATCAATGACTACTTGAGGCTTAAGGATGAGGAGCTGGCCCTCTCGCTCTCCGCCCAGAAGATAGAGGGATACGACGTGATGGAGGGGATGAATGAGGAAATTGACAAGGTGAAAGACAGAAGAAAAACCTTTCTAGGAACAGAGTACAGGATAGGAAACTACACCAACCCTAGAAAACGATATAGATACTGTAATGTGTGATGCAGACAGTAAGTAGTCAATGTTGATGTCATCCACAGCATGTCAGAGAGTTCTGCAGTTTTGATTTGACGTGCCCTGTCAGAGGGGTGGGTCCTGGGGTCATACGCCAGCTGCTATTGGAGGAGACCCTGAAGATCAGAGGAAGGAAGGATCACAAGGTAGGTTGAGTGACAGAATCTCACTCTGTTCCAGTGAAACATTGACTTCCATGTAGAGGATTCTTCCTAATATTATCATCTCATGAGCACAGACTTTGATTATAACTACTTTGAGGAAAAATGTACTTACTACGACTGTGATGTGTGGTTGTCTCACCTAGCTATCTTAAGATGAATGCACTAACTGTGAGTAGCTCTGGATAAGAGCATCTGCTAAATGACTAACATGTAAAATATAGATGGCATGTTTCTGTGGGCTTGTTGCGACTGTTGTGTGGTGAAGCTGGAGGTGACAGCCCTGCTCTTCTCTGACGTGCTGCTGGTGACCAAGGTCCAGAAGAAGGCAGACAGACTGAAGGTAGTTCGCCCCCCGCTGGCCCTGGATAGAACACGCTGTGACACACTCAAAGATGGCTGTGAGTACAGTCATTGACCATACAGTACATATCCCAGAAGTGGAAAGATGAAACGTTGCTCTGTCTCTTGCTACAGAGACCAGTTGTAGAGTTTTAAATGACAATTCTTTCTTTATCTCTCCCTCGCTCTCTCCCTCTTCCTTCCCCCTCTCTCCATCTCCCAGGTTCGTTTGTGGTGGTGGAGGTGAGTGTTCTGGGCTGTGCGGCGAATGTCTATATCTTCTCCACCTCCAGCCCAGAGAGCTGCTCTACATGGGTCTTCACTATCCACAAGGCACAGGTAAACAGACAGAAAAATACTGACTAAAATGGTAATGACATGATTTATTGTAGTTACCTTTTGGTCTCTTTGGTATTAAATCAATGAATGAATGATTAAATGTACAATGTACATAATGTATAACATACAGTGATATCGATGCTATCGATGCTCTCCTTTTATCCCTCTTTCTTTCTTCCATTCATTGACAGGAAACACTGCAGGGCCTGAAAGAGACAGAGGCCAGCAGACGACTGCAGACCAAACAGAGAGACCTACAGCTACAGGAACAGGCCACACCCCCTACAGAGCCCAAGATGACCATTGAGGAATCAGTAGATCAGCCTCCTGACCAATCAGAAGCACAGAGCCCTTTTTCTTTGGAGGTGAAACCTGTTGAGGAACTCCTCATCCAATCAGTGAATGGGACATTGGTGTCCATAGCAACAGAGGCGGAACAACCAACTCAGGAACCAGTGCACTATAAAGATGCAATGTTGCCAGGACAACCACGCAAGCTCAGTGACATTCATAACCAATCATTTGCAGGCGGGGTAATGAAAAAGGGGCAAGGAGGTGGCAGGGTCATGGATGAGGTTATGATGTCAGAGGCAAGGGTGAGCGAGGTCGGAGACATCAACCAATGGGAGGAGGGGATTGAGTCCAGGGGGATTAAAGAACGAAGGGTGACCTGGACCCATTCCAGACAGTCTAACTCTCTACCTCGAGTGGCAACAGAAACCTTTCAACCCAAGCACAACCTGTTGCTAGGCGGATATCCTAACATAGACTACCCACGACACCAATCCAGCACTTTCCCACTTTCTCCATGCAGGGAAAACAATGAAAAGGTTTCTATCACTATTAGTCAAATGGAATCCCAAGGATTGCTCTCACAGGGAGGACGAGCCACATCCACACGGAGGAATTCTGCCCCCCAGTCAGTGGAGCAACAAGCCATGAGGAACTCGTGGCTCACCCAATCAGGAGAGCAGGAGGCTTTAGTGGAATCATGGAGGTTTTCTCGGAAGTTGAATTCACCACGGTTACGCAGGAGAAGGCCTATAAACATTGAGCAGACTGCTGCCCCTCAGATGTCACAAAGTGGGTCTGACAGCTCTGGGATGGCCCAGTCTGCGCCACGCACAAACTCTTCCTCCAACTCTGACTCAGACTGCAACCAGAAACTCAGGGGTTCCTACCAACACAACTCAGGTTCCTCCGGACAGAGCTCTGACTCTCACCTGGTGCTCAAGCTGGGGTCCTTGAAGATGAACGGAGGGGTATTCTGGGACATGCCTGCAGAGAGAGAGTTCTCCCCAGAGCCCCACGCTTTCTCTAGGCCAGAGCTGCCTAAAGACACCCCAGAGGAGACTCAGAGGAGCGCGTCCATACCAGATATCATCGTCCAAGGAGGATATAGTTCTCTTCTGACCTCAGCCAAGCCCTCCAACGCGCGAATAGCACACTCTCCCCCTCCTGGGTTGGATCCATACTTGTACCCCTCCCCTCTGGAGAGCATTTTGAACCGGGCCAAGGAGAGAAGAAAGGACGGAGGGAGAAGAGAGGGAAAGGGGAAATCTCCAACCTTCAGAACATGGGCTCTTCCTCCTTCTCCGTGTTTCTCCACCACTCCGTCCCAGTCGCCCAGTGAAGGGGATAGAGAGACTGAGCTGGTCAGACGGCTGGCCCCCAGTGTCAGTCAGGGAGGGATAGAGGAGAGGGTGGACGGAGATGAGGAGGAGGAGAAGAAGAGCAGGTGAGTTTTACATCAAAACTCAGTTGGATATAAAAGAAAAGAACGTCTTCAAAGTATGCTTAATCAGTTTGAAGATTCATCTATTGAAATGACTGAGTCAGATAGGTGTGGGTGGCTGATGGCCACTATGGAACAGTTTCATTCTGGGTTATTTTATCACTCTACCTACTGGGCTGATTACCATGTAGTGTAGGATCACTCTATGTTCAAATCGTTATTCTTGCAAGTTGCATTTACTGTCATAACCATGACATGCCACCCGTGACCATGTTTCATGTCATGACAACCATGTCATCATAACCAATCTAGCCTGATCACCAGATTGGTGTCCACTTTAGCCAACTACTTTGTTAATGTCACGCCAAACATTCCAGTGAACAACATGGAAGTAGACCAAAGCAGAAACAAATCTTGTGACTAAGCTATTTGCAATCCAACAAGTTTATCTCCATTGTAAGAGCTTTTTTCCTGTCTCTTCTAGCCCCGCCTTTCCTGATAGCGCCAGGACTGATTGGCCAGGCTGGTGCTTTGAAGCCGATGAGGTCCTGGATCAGCTGACCCCAGAGGACAGTGGCGTTGGTGTTGATGAGGAGTGGTGGGAAGCGGCTGAGGTGGGGATCAGCCAAACTTTGACCTTGAGAGACTTCCAGCGAATCGGCACGCATGAGGACGGGACGATTAGTCAGGTGTAGTTCTGCATAGGCTACTGGGAGTCCTTCATTCTCCAAGACTTTATCTGCACTTTATGGGGAATAATATGTCATTTGAGATTTTCACTGTGCCGGAGTGGACATATAACAACTTGATACTTTTCCACAGCAAGATATTGATTGAGTGAGCTGATTGACACCAAATGTTTGATTTCAGTTTGTTGCATGGAATGCTTGTGAGTGATTTTGAGTTTGTGATTATGAGTCTGAGTGAACAGCAGAATAATTTTCTTCAACCTGCATAATGTTGTTAGAGCTACAGATGTAGGATCTTCATTTGATCACTCTTTTGTTGCTGAGGTTTTTTCCTGCAACGCTGGAATGCAGATGAGCTTTGTGATTTATGTAAATGTACTGAAAACCCGCACTAACACACGGTTATATTAACAATATTGCACTTTTCATGTAGCCTACTTTTGGCCAGCTTCAAGCAACATTATGGACTAAATGTTCAAATCCTGTTGCTGTAGCGTTCTTAAGATCCTACATCTGTAGACGCCTATACTGTCTTATACAGGTGTACTTTTTGATGTGGTGTCAAGTAACTGAAATGCTGTGTATACATAGAACGACATGTTTCATTATACTTAATTTGAGTTGTTAATTTATAAGAGTAACTGCGTATTTGGTATTGTGACCCATTTGGGAGATTCATACTGATATATTGTAATAAAGAGATAGATTTAAACCAATGAAGTGTTTAGATAATTTTATTCTCAGTCATTCATTATATTACAAAAGTCTAATAGGTGGTTAAGGTGCCGGTAGTGAAAAATAAGTCATAGATATACAAAATCAGTCACATTTCAAATAAAAGATCAATCACATTTGTTTTGGTGAAAATATGAAAGAAACTGCTACAATTGTCTGCACTGAATTAATATGTACAAATACCACATAATCTCCCAACTGATCGTAGACATGTCAAATGATTTCAAACGTCATATTGCAGAGTCTCCTCTATTTGGAGATCTCATCTTCTTTCACTCTGTTCCTCTCTCTGTCCTCTCTCTCGTTAGCAATGGTGTGAACAATGGTCTCCAGGGCAGGGTACAGCAGGATCAGCTTGCGCTGTAGAGGAGATTAAATAAGTATTACATAAACCTTTTCAAAACGTATTTTCCATGTCAACGTGGATTTAAGGAAAACACACACATCTGTAGTTGAACGTACCCTCCGATAGTTCCTGTACATCTGCACCAAGACCAACAGCAGCACCAAGAGGAAGAAACCCAGGCCGGCTACCACGGCAACATTACTGGAAGAACCTGTCTCATTATCTCCCATCAGACCACCTGATCAACCAAGACAGAACAAGGATACATTTTAGTTTACATCTGAGTAATTTAGCAGACGCTCTTATCCAGAGCAACTTACAGGAGCAATTAGAGTTGAGTGCCTTTCTCAAAGGCACATCGACAGATTTTTCACCAATCGGCTTGGGGATTCGAACGAGCGACCTTTCGGTTATTGGCACAATGCTCTTAACTGCTAGGCTACCTTCCGCCCCTGTGTCTAATTATGACAAACGTTTTACATCTTGCTGATATTTGTTGCATTTGAAATGTGTCTACATCTACCTAGATCCATGCAAATAGACAGTGAATCAAAGTAGGCAGATAGGACTTACTCATCAGATGTAGGTGGTATGTCACGCTCCCCAGAGCTCCTTCTTTCCCGTGGAATCGACAAGCCCATTCGCCAGAGTTACTGTCTGTCACTCTGTTGATCCCCAGGACACTCCCTTTCTGGACGGAGCTCTCTGATTGGGTGCCATTGAGGTCATAGGTCACTCGGACCCACTCGTATTCAGTGACCTCGCTGGCGTCGCTGAGGTGACAGGTCAGTGAGACTGGGGCCTTCTGGGTAGATGGTGAGTTGCTGAGCACTGAGTAGAGAGAACACACAGGATCATCATTAGCATTGTGATTGCTAATTCTAAAGCACCATTTTCACATCTCATCTCAAACATTTTACTTAAATGCTTGCCATTTTGCAGAAAGGGACAACTCACATTAGGCATTCAAATGAGGAGACGCTACAATATCATACCATCATCCATTTTCTATGCCTGGCTCACCTTGGGCAGTCACCAGCTGCATCTCCCTGGTTACCCGGTGCCCCTCCACTGTCCCTGAGCACCTGTACCTGCCCCCGTCCCCCTGCCCCACTTGCCCCACACCCACAGACCTGTCCCAGGGAGGGAGGGATAGCAGGGAGGACAGGTTGAAGGAGGGTGGGAGTGGGAGAGCAGAGCCAGAGGTGTCCAGTCTCTCCCAGACTGTGTCTGATGGGGTGAGTCCAGTGGAGAACACACAGGGGAGGGTGACAGCAGACCCCACCTCAGCATACACCTTGGCACTGGCACTGGAGGGGTTAACGATACCTGAGCGAGAGAAGAGACGGGGGAAGGTGATGGATAGGAGAGAAGGGAGAAAGACATAGAAAACTTAATATTAACCGTCTTCAATATATCAGCTGCATTTGAATGTTTTATTCCTTCCAAACATGACATCACTGTGTCTGAGCCCTCACCTCTCACTGTCAGGGCCGTGGTGGCCTTCCCTGGTTTCCTCCCTTTATGCACTACACAGCTCCAGTTACCCATCATGCCTGCAGATGCCTTGCTCTCCAAAACACTCGCCTGGTTCTTTGAAAGGACATAATCTGCACTGTCAGGGTAAACTCGCTTCTCGTTGAGCATCCAGCTCACTGTCGCCTCCTGTGGCCACGGAGAGACATTGCAAGTGATTGTCATTTTGTTGCCCTCCACTGGAGCAGGTGGGGAGATGGATACTGTGAAAGAAAGACATGGGTAAGTAAGAGCAATGAGATGTTATTCATATTCACAGGTTTATGATATGTGTGACTGTATGATAAACAGCAGATAAATATAGTTATAAATTGTTATTAGAGCATGTAAATATCACTTTAAAATGACTGCAAATATCACTTTAAAATGACTGTAAATATCACTTTAAAATGATGCAAATATCACTTTAAAATGATGCAAATATCACTTTAAAATGACTGTAAATATCACTGAAAGTTAATTTAATTTTCCACACAGTATTTCATATAAGTTACTGTTATTTTAGCTCCTTACCTTTGATGACCCTGAGGAGGATCCTCTTAGAGATGTTTTTCTCGCCATCCTGCACCATGCAGGTGTACTTTCCGCTGTCCTCCTCCCTCACCTCCTTTATGTACAGGCTGTAGTCACCAGCTCCAACCTCTGAATGGGGGCATCGAACACGCTGGGCAGCTCCTATTCCCCAGTGCTCCAGTCCACTCTTTCCCTTTCTCCATACCGTCCTGAGAGAAAGAGGAAGAGATGCTAAGTTTGAAACATGACACTTGTATTGTACAGACATACAGATCAATAGCAATATATTGCTATGCTCTCCTATAGAACACTTTCAACACAGAACAATGTATTAAGAGATCAAGAGATCAAGAGAAAGAAAGACCAGAATAGAGATAGATGAAAAGGGAATCTTTGAGGATATTGGAGTCACAGAGGTAGACAGAGACAGAGAGGATGAGAGAGATGAAAAGGGAATCTTTGAGGATATTGGAGTCACAGAGGTAGACAGAGACAGAGAGGATTAGAGAGATGAATAGGGAGAAGGAGAGCATGAAAGACATGGACCGAGAGAAAGGCAGTCATACCCCTCAAGGTCCTTGCTCCAGAGGACGATGGCTGCAGAGGTGGAGGGAGAGCGACACACGCAGGGTAACACTGCCTGGGACCCTGCCTCTGCGAACATCTCAGTATACTCAGACAGACACTGACACCGACCCCCTGAACAAATACACATACTGTATGAATACACACACATACTGAATCCTCCATCCGTAAGTACACATCAAAGCATGTCATAACATTTCTTTAAATCAGTTTAAATTGCAACACATTTTCATTTAAAAAAACAATGACTACAGATCATCTGTAAGGTCTCACCTGTCACTAACAGGGATGTTCCCAAGAGGAGGAACTGCCACATGGTCTCTTCTTTTCTCTTTTTTCCTTTCTTCTGAAGTTTTGATCAACAGATTGTTGTTGCAAACCTAGCTTAGTATTTTCTCTCTGCGTCCCTCTTTGATCTCTTGCTGTTGTGTGTTTCTGTCAATTGGGGCTGGGTATATAAAGGCCTGTAGGTGTGAGTTGTGGGAAGAGGGAGGTGCCTAAGCAGGTAGTCCCTCTCCTGGTCATGTGACATGAGCAACGAGGCGGTCTTTGTTGCGGTTTGTGTCAGTCTCGCTGACGCAACATGGAAACTGTCAGACAGCCACACAAACAGGGAATCCTACATGCTCCCTTCCACGGATTCTCTTTCTCCCTCCCCCTCTCTCTCTCCCTCTCTCTTTCCCCCCTCCCTCTCGCTCTCTCTCTCGCTCTCTCTCTCCCTCCCCTCTCTCTCTTTCTCCACCCCCCCTCTCTCTCTCCCCCTCCCCCTCCTCTCTCTCTCTCTCTCTTTTTCTCTCTCTCTCCCCCTTCACCCCTCCTTTATCTCTCTTTCCCTCCCCCTCTCTCCCCCCCCCTCTCTCCCCCCCCCTCTCTCTCCCCCCCTCTCTCTGCTCAAGTTCTGCAAAGTTGAATTTGATCTGTTACTCTACCTTTAATTACCTTACCTTGGTATACCTTGGTATAAAAAACACTGTATTACAAAACATACATCATATCATCAGAAACATGCAGTACTGTAATACACAGTATTCATATATTTATGTATTTCTACTCAGTGGAACTTACAGGAAGCACAGGGTTGCCGAAAGTGTGCACAATCTAACCACTGTATCCTTCCACATTGATCATCATGCAGTTCTCACTGCTGTAAGTTACCAGCTCACCAGCATACATGGGAGGACAGGGCCGGTTCCAGTAATGCAAGTCATTGAATGGTGGTTGGCTTTGTTTTGGTGGAGAATACATGATGATGATGATAGCGACTTCCATCTCCCTTTACGTCTCTCTCTTTCTCGCTCTCTGCCTCAGTCATACACGGCTATTCTGAAGCTTAGGGACAATATTTGAGTTTATAGCATCAGGTTCCCATCATACCACCTATACTGCTCTATAGTTTCAGACAGACGGACGGGCGGACGGGCGGGCGGACGGATAGATGAAGTCGGAAGTTTACATACACTTAGGTTGGAGTCATTAAAACTTGTTTTTCAACCACTTCACAAATTTCTTGTTAACAAACTATAGTTTTGGCAAGTCTGTTAGGACATCTACTTTGTGCATGACACAAGTAATTTTTCCAACAATTGTTAACAGACAGGTTGTTTCACTTTTAATTCACTGTATCACAATTCCAGTGAGTCAGAAGTTTACATACACCAAGTTGACTGTGCTTTTGAACAGCTTAGAAAATTCCAGAAAATGATGTCATGGCTTTAGAAGCTTCTGAGAGGCTAATTGACATAATTTGAGTCAATTAGAGGTGTACCTGTGGATGTATTTCAAAGCCTACCTTCAAACTCAGTGCCTCTTTGCTTGATATCATGGGAAAATCAAAAGAAATCAGCCAAGAACTCAGAAAAATAAATTGTAGACCTCCTGTCACGATCGTCTTCTTGAGAGAGAGTGGACCAAGGCGCAGCGGGTGATGAATACATAACGATTTATTTCAAACAGACGAAACACTGACAAAACACTAGAACAAACTACAAAACAATAAACGAAGGCAACAGACCTGAAACAAACGAACTTACATATAGACGAAGGACGCAAGAACAGGAACAGACTACCTAAAACGAACGAACAAAACGAAACAGTCCCATGTGGATTACACAGACACAGGAACAATCAAACAGTGAGAACAACCTACCTTAATATGACTCTCAATCAGAGGAAACGCCAAACACCTGCCTCTAATTGAGAGCCATACCAGGCAACCCATTAACCCAACATAGAAAACACATAACATAGACTACCCACCCAAACTCACGCCCTGACCAATTAAACACATACCAAACAACAGAAAACAGGTCAGGAACGTGACAGAACCCCCCCCTCAAGGTGCGAACTCCGGGCGCACCCCTAAAACTCAAGGGGAGGGTCTGGGTGGGCATCTGTCCGCGGTGGCGGCTCCGGCGGTGGACGAGGACACCACTCCACCACTGTCTTTGTCCACCTCCTTAGCGTCCCTTGAGTGGCGACCCTCGCCCCCGACCATGGTCCAGGAACCTTCACCAACGCCCCTCTACAATGGAGGAGACAACTCAGGACAGAGAGGTAGTTCAGGACAAAGAGGTAGCTAAGGACAGAGAGGTAGCTCAGGACAGAGAGGTAGCTTAGGACAGAGGGACAACTCTGGACTAGTGGCAGCTCCGGACTGAGTGGCAGCTCATGACTGGAAGGCAGCTCATGACTGGAGGGCAGCTCATGACTGGAGGGCAGCTCATGACTGGAGGGCAGCTCATGACTGGAGGGCCGCTCATGACTGGAGGGCAGCTCATGACTGGAGGGCAGCTCATGACTGGAGGGCAGCTCATGACTGGAGGGCAGCTCATGACTGGAGGGCAGCTCATGACTGTAGGGCAGCTCATGACTGGAGGGCAGCTCATGACTGGAGGGCAGCTCATGACTGGAGGGCAGCTCTGGCAGCTCCTGACTGGCTGGCGGCTCTGGCAGCTCCTGACTGGCTGGCGTCTCTGGCAGCTCCTGACTGGCTGGCGTCTCTGGCAGCTCCTGACTGGCTGGCGTCTCTGGCAGCTCCTGACTGGCTGGCGTCTCTGGCAGCTCCTGACTGGCTGGCGTCTCTGGCAGCTCCTGACTGACGGACGGCTCTAGCGGCTCCTGACTGACGGACGGCTCTAATGGCTCGGGACAGACGGGCGGCTCTAATGGCTCGTGGCAGACGGATGACTCAGATGGCGCTGGGCAGACAGATGGCTCAGATGGCGCTAGGCAGACGGATGGCTCAGACGGCGCTGGGCAGACGAGCAGTGCAGGCGGCGTTGAGCAGACGAGCAGCGCAGGCAGTTCAGACGGCGCTGGGCAGGCAGGCAGCTCAGACGGCGCTGGACAGACGAGCAGTGCAGGCGGCGTTGGGCAGACAGCCGACTCTGACCTGCTGAGGCGCACAGTAGGCCTGGTGCGTGGTGCCGGAACTGGTGGTACCGGACTGGAGACACGCACCTCAAGGCTAGTGCGGGGAGCAGGAACAGGGCACACTGGACTCTCGATGCGCACTATAGGCCTGGTGCGTGGTACCGGAACTGGAGGTACCGGGCTGAGGGCACGCACCTCAGGGCGAGTGCGGGGAGAAGGAACAGTGCGTACAGGGCTCTGGAGACGCACAGGAGGCTTGATGCGTGGTGCCGAAACTGGAGGTACTGAGCTTGAGACACGCACCACAGGGAGAGTGCGTGTAGGAGGAACAGGGCTCTGGAGACGCACTGGAAGCCTGGTGCGTGGTGTAGGCACTGGTAGTACTGAGCTGGGGCGGGAAGGTGGCGCCGGATATACCGGACCGTGCAAGCGTACTGGCTCCTTTGAGCACTGAGCCTGCCCAACCTTACCTGGTTGCATGCTCCCCGTAGCCCGTCCAGTGCGGGGAGGTGGAATAACCCGCACTGGGCTGTGTTTGCGAACCGGGGACACCATGCGTAAGGCTGGTGCCATGTACACCGGCCCGAGGAGACGTACTGGAGGCCAGATATGTTGAGCCGGCTTCATGGCACTTGGCTCAATGCTCACTCTAGCCCGGCTAGTACGGGGAGGTGGAATAACCCGCACCGGGCTATGAACACGTACAGGAGACACCATGCGCTCTACTGCGTAACACGGTGTCTGCCCGTACTCTCGCTCTCCACGGTAAGCCCGGGAAGTTGGCGCAGGTCTCCTACCTGACTTCGCCACACTACCCTTTAGCCCCCCCCCCCCCCCAATACATTTTTGGGTTGTACTTGCGGGCTTCCAGCCTTGCTTCCGTGCTGCCTCCTCATATTGTCGCCTCTCCGCTTTAGATGCCTCCAGCTCCGCCTTGGGACGGCGACACTCCTCTGGCTCTGCCCAGGGTCCTTCTCCGTCCAGAATCTCTTCCCAAGTCCATTCCTCCTTGACCCACTGCTGCTGTCGCTGCTGTCCGTTAACCCGCTGCTTGATCCGGGTTTGGTGGGTGATTCTGTCACGATCGTCTTCTTGAGAGAGAGTGGACCAAGGCGCAGCGGGTGATGAATACATAACGATTTATTTCAAACAGACGAAACACTGACAAAACACTAGAACAAACTACAAAACAATAAACGAAGGCAACAGACCTGAAACAAACGAACTTACATATAGACGAAGGACGCAAGAACAGGAACAGACTACCTAAAACGAACGAACAAAACGAAACAGTCCCATGTGGATTACACAGACACAGGAACAATCACCCACAAACAAACAGTGAGAACAACCTACCTTAATATGACTCTCAATCAGAGGAAACGCCAAACACCTGCCTCTAATTGAGAGCCATACCAGGCAACCCATTAACCCAACATAGAAAACACATAACATAGACTACCCACCCAAACTCACGCCCTGACCAATTAAACACATACCAAACAACAGAAAACAGGTCAGGAACGTGACACCTCCATAAGTCTGGTTCATCCTTGGGAGCAATTTTCAAACACCTGAAGGTACCGCGTTCATCTGTACAAACAATAGTACGCAAGTATAAACACCACGGGACCACGCAGCCATCATACCGCTCAGGAAGGAGACGCATTCTGTCTCCTAGAGATGAACGTACTTTGGTGTGAAAAGTGCAAATCAATCCCAGAACAACAGCAAAGAACCTTGTGAAGATGCTGGAGGAAACAGGTACAAAAGTATCTATATCCACAGTAAAACGAGTCCTTTATCGACATAACCTGAAAGGCCACTCAGCAAGGAAGAAGCCACTGCTCCAAAACCGCCATAAAAAAAGCCAGATACTTGCAAGCCGAAGAACACCATCCCAACCGTGTCCCAATGGCAGCATCATGTTGTGGCGGTGCTTTGCTGCAGGAGGGACTGGTGCACTTCACAAAATAGATGGCATCATGAGGATGGAAAATTATGTGGATATAGTGAAGCAACATCTCAAGACATCAGTCAGGAAGTTAAAGCTTGGTTGCAAATGGGTCTTCCAAATGGACAATGACCCCAAGCATACTTCCAAAGTTGTGGAGAAATGGCTTAAGGACAACAAAGTCAAGGTATTGGAGTGGCCATCACAAAGTCCTGACCTAAATCCTATAGAACATTTGTGGGCGGAACTGAAAAAGTGTGTGTGAGCAGGGAGGCCTACAAACCTGACTCAGTTACACCAGCTTTGTCAGGAGGAATGGGCCAAAATTCACCCAACTTATTGTGGGAAGCTTGTGGAAGTCTACCCGAAACGTTTGACCCAAGTTAAACAATTTAAAGGCAATGCTACCAAATACTAATTGATCAATTAAACTTCTGACCCACTGGGAATGTGATGAAAGAAATAAAAGCTGAAATAAATCATTCTCTCTACTATTATTCTGACCTTTCACATTCTCAAAATAAAGTGGTGATCCTAACTGACCTAAGACAGGGAATTTTTACTAGGATTAAATGTCAGGAATTGTGAAAAACTGAGTTTAAATGTATTTGGATGGATGGATGTATAGATGGATAGATATATGAAAATGTGTGGGTGAAGACCCAAGAGTTGTTTGTGGTCTTGTAGCTGCCATATTTTCCCCTGGTTCAGACAGTAGTGAATCTCTCTGTGTTGGATACATCTTTTAATATTTTTATCTCATCTATCAACCCCCTCCCCCACTACTCTCTTCAAAACCTCAAAACATTTCCATGTAAACCTGTTGAAATCACAGGCTGTGTGTTTTTGGCCCACATTTGGTGGCTCAGTGAGTACATTGGGACCACAACCCCCGCCCCCTCCTTCTCTCTCTTTCTTGCTGGCTTTCGGGGTCTGTGAATCAGATTCATGAGGTGGTCTTTCCTCCTGCTGATCTTTAAATGTACATACTGTATTTAAATCCACAGTTAGGCAGTGATGAGGGAAAGTCTTAAACAGACAGATGCCCCTCACATGGAAACAATAGATGACAATGAGGATGAAAAAAACCTACAGTATGCAAATCAACCTGAAGTCGGAAAATATTTCAACTAGATATCTTCAGTCTAAATGTTTCAACAGGATAACTCATCTGTTCCTGTCCCTCTCTCTCATCACGTCACATCACTCAATCTCGACCTCAATCCAGCACACTGATGTTACAAAACTATAGGAATTATAGTTCAAATCACTCTTAATTGTGCATAGCATTTTGATGTTGAATTTGTATTTGAATTAGCATTTTGTGTTTGGTCGATTTAAACTGGGCTCATATAGGCATACATCAAATAAATGAATCAAACTTTGAGCTGTGAAATATTTCAATACACTTCACTTCAGTGGACAGTGCACCAAGGAATGAAATTGGAATGAATGAATGAATGAATGAAATTAGATTTTTGTGTCAAATTGCCAGTTGGTAACCCATTAATTGACACATAAACAAACATTACAATAATTCACTGTGATAGTTCACTGATAATTTTTCTTCCGGTGTTCTCTGCAGTGCGCATCGCATAAAGAGTAAAATAAAAAATATTCTAAATCAATACATAATAGTAAATAAGGTTATCCAAACAATAATTGTATCCCTAGAGCAATAACAAACATACATACATACATACATACATACATACATACATACATACATACATACATACATACATACATACATACATACATACATACATACATACATATACAAACAAATAAATACAGAAAAATGAAACAGAAGGCATTTGACCCCAGTCTGGCCATATCAGTAGGCTGATATGACCAGCCTTTTACTGGCAGCTGAGAGGAGGTGGATGAGTGATGAGATAAGCTACATTCTGTCTGTTGAAAGGATGTACAGAACCTTCAGAAAGTATCACACCCTTTGATTTTTTCCACATTTTGTTGTGTTACAAAGTGGGATTAAAATATATTTAATTGTGATTTTTTTGTCAATGATCTACCAAAAATACTCTAACATCAAAGTGAAAGGAGAATTCTAACATTTGGAAAAACAAATATGAAAGATAAGTATTCAACCCCTGAGTCAATACATGTTAGAATCACCTTTGGCAGAGATTACAGCTGTGAGTCTTCCTGGGTAAGTCTCTAACAGCTTTCCACAACTGGATTGTGTAACAATTGCACATTATTCTTTTAAAAATTCTTCAAGCTCTGTCAAATTGTTTGTTGATCATTGAATACGTTTACATGCACACTAATAATTCTATATTAAACTGCTTATGGCAGTAGGCCGAGTATGGCAATAGTCATGTAAACACTTTAACCAATCAATCAAACGTATTTATAAAGCCCTTTTTACATCAGCAGATGTCACAACGTGCTATACAGAAACCCAGCCTAAAACCCCAAACAGCAAGCAATACAGTAGAAGCACTGTGGCTAGGAAACACTCCCTAGAAAGGCAGGAACCTAGGAAGAAACCTAGAGAAAAACCAGGCTCTGAGGGGTGGCCAGTCCTCTTCTGGCTGTGCCGGGTGGAGATAGTACATGGCCATTAAGGCCAGATTGTTCTTCAAGATGTTCAAACTTTCATAGATGACCAGCATGGTCATTCAGAGGTCGAGACAGCAGGTGCGGTAGAGAGAGAGAGAGGTAGAACGTCCGGTGAACAGGTCAGGGTTCCATAGCCGCAGGCAGCACAGTTGAAACTGGAGCAGCAACATGACCAGGTGGACTTGGGACAGCTAGGAGTCATGAGGCCAGGTAGTCCTGAGGCATGGCGCTAGGGCTCAGATCCTCTGGGAGGGGAGGAAGAGAGGGAGAGAGAATTAGAGGGAGCACACTTAACTTCACACAGAACACCAGATAAGACAGGATAATTACACCAGATATAAAAGACTGACCCTATGCCCCGGCACATAGACTATTGCAGCATAGATACTGGAGGCAGAGGCAGGGAGGGGGTCGGGGGACACTGTTTACAGTGCATTAGAAAAGTATTCAGACCCCTTGACTTTTTTCAAATGTTGTAAATGTTTTAAACAAACTATTATATTAATATGACTGTGCATGCAACTGTACACACTGCTAGACAACCATTTTCAGGTCTTGCCATAGATTTTCAAGCAGAATTAAGTCAAAACTGTAACCTGGTCACTCAGGAACATTCACTGTCTTCTTGGTAAGTAACTCCAGTGTAGATTTGGTCTTGTGTTTTAGGTTATTGTCCTGCTGAAAGGTAAATATTTAATCTCCCAGAGTCTGGTGGAAAGAACACTAAACCAGATTTTCCTCTAGAATTTTGCCTGTGCCTAGGTCCATTCCATTTATTTTTTATCCTGAAAAACTCCCCAGTACTTAACAATTACAAATGATTACATACCCATAACATGATGCAGCCTCCACTATGCTTGAACATTTGGAGAGTGGTACTCAGTAGTGTGTTGTGTTGGATTTGCTACAAACATAACACTTTGTATTCAGGACAACAAGTTAATTGCTTTGCCACATTTTTTTGCAGTATTACTTTGGTGCCTTGTTGCAAACAGGATGCATGTTTTTGAATATTTTTATTCTGTACAGGTTTCCTTTTATTCACTCTGTCAGTTACTGTAGGTTAGTATTGTGGAGTAATTACAATGTTGTTAATCCATCCTCAGTTTTCTCCTATCACAGCCATTAAACTCTGTAACTGTTTTAAAGTCACCATTGGCTTCATGGTGAAATCCCTGAGCTGTTTCCTTCCTCTCCGGCAACTGAGTAGGAAGGACGCCTGTATATTTTTAGTGACTAGGTCTATTTATACACCATTCAAAGTGTAATTCATAACTTCACCATGTTCAAAGGGATATTCTTCAATGTCTGCTTCTTCTTCTTTTTATTCAGGCTGTAACACAACAAATCGTGGAAGAAATGTAGGGGTGTGAATACTTTCTGAAGGCACTGTATATTAAATTGTTCTGTTCTGTTCAGCTGATTTTTAATCCAGATGTTGAACCTGAAGGTCTACAGTACACTCAGTGGTGGAAAAAGTACCCAGTTGTCATACTTGAGTAAAAGCATAGATTCCTTAATAGAAAGTTACTCAAGTAAAAGTGAAAATCAGCCAGTAAAATACTTCTTGAGTAAAAGTATACAAGTATTTGGTTTTAAATATACTTAAGTATCAAAAGTAGAAGTATAAATTATTTAAAATTCCTTATATTAATCAAAACAAAGTGTATTTGTCACATGCACCGAATAAAACAGGTGCAGACCTTGCTGTGAAATGCTTACTTACAAACCCTTAACCAACAATGCAGTTAAGAAAAATAGAGTTAAGAAAATATTTACTAAATAAACTAAAGTAACATAATAAAATAACAATAACAAGGCAACAGTATATATAGGGGGTATAGGTACCTAGTCAATGTTCTGGGGAACATGGGTTAGTCGAGGTAATTGAGGTAATATGTACATGAACGTAGGAGTGAAGGTGCAAGGCAGACAGCACAATTTTCTTGTTTTAAAGTGTATGGACAGCCAAGTGCACACTCTAACACTCAGACATAATTTACAAAAGATGCATTTGTGTTAAGTGAGTCCAAGGAGGCAGTAGGGATGACCACGTGTTCTCTTGATAAGTGCAAGAATTTGACCATATTCCTGTCCTGCTAAGCATTCAAAATGTAACAAGTACTTTTGGTTGTCAGGGAAAATGTATGGCGTAAAAAGTACAGTATTGTCTTTAAGAATGTAGTGGAGTAAAAGTAAAAGTTGTCCAAAATAAAAATAGTAAAGTACAGATACCCCAAAAAACTATTTAAATAGTACTTTAAAGTATTTTTACTTAAGTACTTTACACTACTGAATACACTGTCTGTGCACAGAATAATAATAAAAAACCAGCTATGTAGAACAATGATACACCAGGCTGTAAAGTCTCAATAAATGCAGCAATTATTCTCTCAAACTGTTTAGAGTTTGAATGTTTTTGTTTTTAAATAATTGGGTTTGGGTGTTTTTAAATGCATTTAAAAATAAATCCCAATTCTTACCTATCCACAATAATCATTCATATCACAAGTTATAGGTACCTATAGTTATTATTGATAGAATATCTCCTCTGCCATATAACATGAGACATTCTTCATATAAAGATTCCAAAATGGCCTTTCCTATACATTGCACTTGTGCAAATGCTTTGTAAACCCGGCCCGTAGATTTGCCAAAACATGCAGCCCCCTGCAATATTATCACAACATCTGGGCGTGCATGAGTATCAGACGTCAATATAGGTGTAGGGCCATCAATGGAATGTTGTTATATTTTTAGTAATGTGTTTTTCATTTTTATTTTCCGCTGAAGGACACTGACGTCAAAGCAGAACTGAAAATTAGACCGAATTAATTTCTGCTGTGCTTGCTTCTTTGAAACAGATGCCTTATTCCATTCAGCTGTTTTTGTTATAGTAAGACTGAAACCAACACAACGTGTGAGTGTGTCTTCATAGTGTTTATGCGTATGTGGTGTGGGGAAATGTATGAACGAATGTATCCACCTAGTGGATAAAATGTAGTCTACAGTAGTTCAGTTTGTAGACCTACAAAAAATGACAGCCCTATGAACAGATAATTGTGATGCGGATGTTTAGGGGTTTTACGGTAAATGTGCGTTGCATCATGGGAATAATAGTAAAATGGAGGTGCCCGTATGGCACGCATGACTTTATACATGTCGACGCTTTAAAACGTGAATTTCGATTTGTCTATAGTTAATGAACAGCTATTAATGCGTCCCTTTGTTTTGTATTAGATTTTAATTATCATATTAGATTTTAATTATCATATTAGCTTGACGAATAACGTTACAAGGTCATAAAGACGTGCAACGCTTCAGGTAAACATGGTCTTGCCTGTTTGCTACGCTAGCTGGCTGAGCTAACTTAGCTAGGTTAACTTGTAGGCAAAGAGGAACAGATTTTTATTTTAGCTAACGTTACAGTAGCTACCTCTCTTGTTTTTGCAAACATTGTACGTAATATTACACTAGTAACTAGGTAAAGTTACTAGGCTGTAGCAATATGTTTGTCGTGTAGCTGTATGTGCTGTACTGTACATGTTCTTATTTAGTTATCTAGTAAGTTTTAGCTAGCTATTTTACCTTTCCACAATGACTGACGACCTCTGTGTGTATTTCAGGTGAGCCATGTCTCTGTTGAGAGGGTTGCTGAAGGCTGGGGTGTCTCTTTGCCACTCCACACTACAAACAACCAGACAGATAAGCACGGGTATGTGTATAATACATTGATATTCAGATGCAATGTTTTGTAGCTGCTGTAAATGTCATAAAAGGCCTATTTTGCGTGCTCACAATTTTCCAACCAGGGCCCTGTGAATTTGATACCTCATACCAAGGCTATCTGTTTTAATGTGTGTACTACAAACAGGACACTGATACATTAGGTGTCATACAACCGTTGTTTATACTGTAGCATTAGTCATTATAGTTATTCTTGTCAATTTTACATTCTATTGGTACTGGAAGTAGCCCAGCTAATGAGATCAAAATGTGTGTTTCAGGTGTGTGCTGTCCAGTCCGTATGAATGCCATTCCTGAGCTGAAGAAGGTGGACAGGTGGACTGAGAAGAGGAGCATGTTTGGGGTTTATGACAACATAGGAATTTTAGGTAACTGGGAAGTTATCAGTTTCAAATCATAGCTCATTTGACCAGATGTCAAGACATTGAGTTGATGCATAACTTTAATATCTTTATGAAAGTGCTGCCCAGTCTCTTGGGACTCGAACCATTTCAGCAACATGACACTGTCCTCTGGACTAACTTAAAATCTACTATTGGTTACCAGTTAGATATGAAAATGGACACATGCTGAAAATGTCACTTTTGCCCCGTGCTAAAAATGTAATGTAAGGCTTCTGCCATATTGCCAGTTGATACAAAATGGTACAGTGCTGTCTTTTTGGGGTTAAACCAATTTCAGCACCATGGCATTGTCCACAAGTAAAGCCCAATCTACGAGGCTAAAGCCATTTCAGTTTCAGCAACATGCTGCTGTCCACAAGTGCTGTCCAGTTTCTATGGGGTTTGACCAATTTCAGCACCATTGCACTGTTCAGCAATACATAGACACGTGTCGAACTACACACACACACTCTCTCCCCTATAACAGGCCTTACATCTCTAACACGTTGTCTGTAGGTGAATTCAAAGCCCACCCTAAGGACCTGATCGTCGGACCGGTCTGGGTGAAGGGTTTCCGTGGCAACGAGCTGCAGCGTTTGACGAGGAAGAAAAGGATGGTAGGAGACAGGATGATGACGCAGGACAAACACGACATGGAGAAGAGGATCCGCTTCCTCTATCGACACTTCAACCGCTTTGGGAAACATCGCTGATCTGATCTGGGACTGAGCGGTCTGGCTAACAATGTTGAACTACTACTGTACTAACAACCTGCCCACTGGACCACATTCAGACTCTAAAGAGAGAAATGTGCACTACTTAGTTGTGCCACTTAGATTTTAATTCAGCCCCTTATACCATTTGGTAGTCACCTTTTCTTATATCAATATTGGGGTAAGAGGAAGCTGATTGCACATTTTCTTTTAAGTTGACAGCTGGAAAATGTTGGATTCATTTAGTATTGTTAGCACTAAATCAACACGCACATCTGTAAAATACATGTTTTGAGCCACACAAAAATGTGATGCTCTATGGTCGGTAAATATTATCACATTGGGGACTAATGTAAGTCATGTTGTGGGTATACCATGTGTTGTGTGAGATGATAATAAACAGAAGCTCATTACTTTTGAGTGATTTTATTGTAAGCCTGCATTAGTATTTGACCTTAAGGTAGTTAGTTATTTTGACCTAAATTGTTGATCCATGTGAATGTGCCTATAGCAGTAATTGATAACGTTATATATTCAATAATCAATCAGTTAACCAAATATTATATTTGACTAAGCATTCTACATATTAAATTGCCCCACGGCGTGGCTAGCGTGTTTTCAATGCAACCGATGGGGTTATATTGATCCATACCACAGCTCACTGCTGTGCAATAATGTTTACACTGCCTCCCCTCTCGTGTTGTATTCATGTACTAAAGAGGAATAACAGAGTTGTGGTCATGATGAAACTGGAATAAATCAAACATAGGGACAGATAGTGAGTAGTCTATAACTGGGTGTTAGTGAGAAGCCTAGTCGTCCCGGTGGAGAAGGGAGCGCTTACAAGTCAGAACGCGTGAGAGTGTGTGTGTGTGTGGGGGGGGGGGGGGTAGCGGAGTCAACATTCTGTACCAAGCAATGTACCGCAGTGTCGTCCTGCCGCCCTATCCGACACACAGAGAAAACTGCAGTACTGCAAAGTGTGGAGAGAGAGAGATGGGAGCGCAAGAAAGAGGAGGGAGGGGGCTGGGAAAGAGGTACCGCACCATCGTTATGAGTCCAACTGGAGAGAGAGAGAGAGAGAGAGAGGGGAAGGGGAGCGACGCATTATTGCAGTATAGTGCCATCACACAAACACACTAACGAAATTAGCGCACTAACCCATAAACCGACACACACATATACGCTTCCACACACTCGCCGGGAGAGGGGGAACAACCGTGGTGTTAGATAATTCAGAAATTAGACCACCGGAAAATAGTGAAATTATATAATTGGAAATCAGTTGTGTTTAGCTTTTGAAGGGGAACGTGCAACCTAAATCATTGGTGTGATTTTGAGCATCTCGACACCGCATTTTTGGAATATCACGACTTCTCTTGCATAGATTTATTATCTAAAGAAATTCACCAAGCATCCTTGGATTTATCTCTTATGGATTTTACGAACTGCAATTGAGAATCTGTGCATCACCCGTATTCACTTTCAACCTCTGGTTCCGTTGCCTTTCTTCGAGTGAATTATTATCCGACGCTTGCCTGGTTATTGCGGTACTTTGGGGATGACTTGCGGTGCAAAAGCATTGCTTTGAAATTACTGCACCAGCTTCTGCATCCGTTTGTTATTAACGCATCGATTTAATCAGTCGAGTCTCTGAGGTTCTGGACATCTTTGGACGACAGCAGAGATTTTTCCAATTGCTTTTTTGTGATTTCGCTTTTTACATTTTTTACTTCAGACCCTTCGCCCTTCGTCTCTCTCTCTCTCCCCCCGCCCTCCCCCACCGCTCACTGACAGTGAGTCAGTTCCAAGCAGCTGCATAGAAGATGTGAGTATCGATGCAGGGCTTCCTCTTTTTTACTTATTCTATTCATTGTTTCTATTCACGAAACATGATTTCTTCTAATATGTTGAGTATTTCTATCATGTTGTTAGGCTCTTTCTATGCTCTATTGATTTGTTCTAGCTTAATGTATTTTGCTGACGCAAGTCTTTTTCCGTCACAGCAGCTCTGAATAATGGATCTCGTCTACTGTAGTTGATTACCCTCAGTCCTCTTCTGGGCTTCAAAAGAAATTCATTTTTTGAATTATTATTTTAATTAATAATTGGCTTATTTCAGCTGAAATTATGTTTTCTTTCTTTATACTATGGGGTCTGAACCGTATGGTTCTAGGGACTTCCAGGTTATCAAATGTCTGTGAATTATTAGAAAATCAATATCAATGTGAACTGATTGGTCTGAGATGTTTGTCTTCTTCTCCTGTTACAGTAGGAAATACAGTAGGGTACTACGCATGACATCTGGGATGAGACTGTCCTGCACCTGCAGTATAGAACAAGTTCATGCCTTTCAAATGATGGCTATATTCTTCATATATATATATATATATATATATATATATATATATATATATATATATATATATATATATATATATATATATATATATATATATGGTGGCTGGAATGGTTGCCTGTACTGTATATTTGGCTCATTTCAATAGTCTGAGTCAGGACCAACACCCACATAGGAGTCCATGGAGGCTGTCTGTTTTAGAACGCTCCCCCTCTCACCCCTCCCCTTTCCCTCATCACCCCTCCTCCCCCCCTCTTTACCCTTCTCTGAACCAAATGAGTTGTTTGCCCCATCTTTTAACCCTTCTTCTTTTTCTTTCTATTCTCTCCTTTTATTCCCTTTCTCCTTATCCCTCTCTCTTAATCTTCCTCTTCTCTCCAATCTCTCCAGTTCACCATCTCTACAGCCTCCCCTTACTTTTCTTTTGGCCTTTCCTCTCATCCTCCTCTTCTTCTTATCACCATCTTGCTTAATCTGACTCTCTCTCTCTCTCTCTCTCTCTCTCTCTCTCTCTCTCTCTCTCTCTCTCTCTCTCTCCCTCTCTGTCTCTCTCGCTCTCTCTCTCTCTCCCCTCTCCCTCTCTCTCTCTCTCTCTCTCTCTCTCGCTCTCTCTCTCTCTTTCTCTTTCTCTTTCTCTCTCTCTCTCTCTCTCTCTCTCTCGCTCTCTCTTTCTGTCTCTCTCTCCCCCCTCTCTCTCTCTGTCTCTCTCTGTCTCAGGGAGGCATCTATCCCATATACAACTCTGACTTTATCCCATTTATTCTCCTCACCAACAGCTTTTCTCCTTTCTGTACCTCATCATTCATCTTTCTTCCTCTCCCCCATGCGGCATCGCATTAGTGAAAACCAAGACTGTTCTCAGGGCATTCTCCCAATATTCAATGAAAAGTCACTTTTGTTAGCTAAAACCGGCAGACCTGCCCCGAGAACAGTCTTGGTTTCCACTAATGCGATACAGCCTCCCCAATACACTTCCCCTCTCTTGCTTCCAATTCCTTCCTTTAGCTCATATCCCTTATTTCCTCCTCCTCCTCCTCTTTCCCCTCTCCTCATTATACCTGCCCTTCTGTGTTTTGAACTTTTAATCTGAATGTCTTTTATCACTGAGTACTGTTATCAAGGCTTATTTGTTGAAAATAGTTTGAGTTACAACACCTCTAAAATGCAGTTGTTTCAGCTTGACTGCTAAATGTAAAATGTCCTCCTCCTCCCCTTCCCCCTCTCCCTCACATCTGTCTCTTCTCTTCCTCTCCCCTTTCTCATCTCCCCATTTATTTTTCTTACCCTTCCTCATCTCTCTCTTCCCGTCTCCCTCCTTCCCCCCGCCTATCCCTCGCTTTCCCATCTCTTCTCCTCTCCGTCCCTTCCTCCCTCTCTCCCCTTCCCAGGTCTGCCCCAGATGCTGCTCCCCCAGCTGGACCTCCCGGAGCCCCAGGGGCCCCAGGAGCAGATGGAGCCCCAGGTGGAGGGCCCCCACCCCCTCCTCCCAACACCTCCAGCAACCGCAGGCTACAACAAACACAGGCCCAAGTGGAGGAGGTGAGCTAGTGTGACACGCACATACAGTACCAACCAACCTGCTCCGGGCTTCGATACCATGCTCCTAACAGGACTCCCACTCGTGCCAAACCATACAGTACAACATTTTAAACTACAGCAAGTAGCTAGCTTGTCAATCTGGGATTGACGTCACAGCGTGAGACAACTAGCAGCAATTAGGCCAGATCTGGGCTGCATTTCCAGTTGCTCCCTGCTCTCTGCATTCGTTCACTCTCCTTGGTGTAAGCAATAGCGCCACCTAGTTTCCCCCATTTTGCTTTCATTTATCCAATTCAATGAAATAGGGGAAGGGAGGGAATGAGGCCAGAAGTAAAAGAATAACCTTCTGGAATGAAATGCGGTCATGAGCCAAGCTGTAGAAACAGAGCTGACATTCTTTGATTGTTGGGAAATCTAAAAATAGAGTAGCATAGTCTACTCTACTCTACTCTACGTTGCAGTTTGATTTGTTTTATGACTTATTTCAGTAATGTTTTGGCTATGCAGTCTCCGTCAGGGTGTGGCTTTCTGGGATCAACATGATATTCCATCAACATGAATTTGTCATTTTATTGCTGTGTGTTTGTGGTGTGTGCATAATGAATGATGCGCTGAGAAATGTTGTAACAACTATTCCAAAATACAATACCCACGATAACAATTTGGCTAGCATACGATACAGCATGGCTAGCATACAATACAACATGGCTAGCATACAATACAACATGGCTAGCATATGATACAACATGGCTAGCATATGATACAACATGGCTAGCATACTACACAACATGGCTAGCATACGATACAACATAGCTAGCATACGATACAACATGGCTAGCATACGATACAACATGGCTAGCATACGATACAACATGGCTGTCTATGATGATGTTCTATGTATTCTATTTCTATGGCCAAAGTTATGTTAGCTATTAACATAAAAAAAATAACATGGTTGATCAATTTATCTTAGTAATGGACTGCACTGCAGCTTGGGAATGGTTTCATGCTGTATTCAATTGTGTGATGTGGGCTTCTATGGCTCGGGCTGTCAGTAAATTCCCCTCTCCTCTCCTCTCCTCTCCTCTCCTCTCCTCTCCTCTCCTCTCCTCTCCTCTCCTCTCCTCTCCTCTCCTCTCCTCTCCTCTCCTCTCCTCTCCTCTCCTCTCCTCTCCTCTCCTCTCCTCTCCTCTCCTCTCCTCTCCTCTCCTCTTCCCTCTCCTCTACCCACCTCCCCCTCTCCTCTCCAGGTGGTGGATATTATGCGGGTGAATGTGGACAAGGTTCTGGAGAGGGACCAGAAGCTGTCGGAGCTGGATGACAGAGCGGATGCCCTCCAGGCCGGGGCCTCCCAGTTTGAGAGCTGTGCAGCCAAACTAAAGAGCAAATACTGGTGGAAAAACGCAAAGGTAATGACAGTGATCCATGATTATATTGTCATTCACATTAGCAGACACTTTCATCCAAAAGGACTTAAAGTTAACATATTCAGGAGAATTGCAAGGTAATGGTAATATTGATAATGATTGTAATATGGTTATTTAACCAACTCTTTCTATCCAAAGTGACAGTGTACTGTCATATATTCAAGTTAACATATATATCCAGTGTACTGTATGTGGCCAATGAGGGAATCATTCAGAGCCACAAATGTGGTGGTGTTGCAACGCCAGTACCATGCTCCACCAACCAGTACCACGCTCCACCAACCAGTACCACGCTCCACCAACCAGTACCACGCTCCACCAACCAGTACCATGCTCCACCAACTAGTACCACGCTCCATCAACCAGTACCACGCTCCACAAACCAGTACCACGCTCCACCAACCAGTACCACGCTCCACAAACCAGTACCACGCTCCACCAACCAGTACCACGCTCCACCAACCAGTGCCACGCTCCACCAACCAGTACCACGCTCCACAAACCAGTACCACGCTCCACAAACCAGTACCATGCTCCATCAACCAACTGAGCCATGGAGGTGCAGGGCGCTGAGGCGGACACACAGCGTCTGTCCCTGGAACGCTGTCACCCCCCTTTCCCGCGTACTAATCCCCTAATTAGCATCTGTGGGCGAGAGGAGTGGCGCTCCGGGGAATGGGGAAATAGGGAGGCTCTCACTGCAGAGTTTTCTCTACATGCAGTTATTCTTATTAATTACATAGCAATAGCACCAAAAGTACACTGACTAGACACAAGGGAGTGTGATGAAATTTTACGCTCTGCTTTTTGTGTTTGTCATCATTGTGCTGGGTTGGTGTGTGTGTTTTTTTGGTTAGCAGGACTAATGTTAATCCGCAGCGAATTCACCCCTGAATAAAAAACACATGTTTAATCATCCTGAGGAAAATCTATCAGGTTTATTAACTAGAAGAATAGAAGAATAAAGAAAACCTTTAACTCTCCATTTGCTTTTCTTTCTAGATGATGATCATTATGGGTATCATTGGAGTTCTTGTGGTCGGAGTCCTTTTCTGTAAGTACCATTATTCACTTTCCCCTATTACCATTCATTGATACCCACTCGCATGTAGCCAGTTAGAGGCTTTCTTCACGTCTTTTGAACTTCATTTTGAAATTTCTTGGCATCTGTATCGCATTCTGTATCGCATTAGCGGATACTCACACTGCTCTCAGGGCAGGTCTGCCGGTTTTGATTAGCAGAAGTGACTTTTCGTAGCTGGTTAGGAGAATTAACGTGGCAGGTTAGGAGAATTAGGTTAAAGTTAGGAAAATGGTTAGGGTTAGCTAAAATGTTAACAATATCTAGCTGTAACCAGGCCTGTCCTGAGAACAGTCTTGGTTTCCACTAATGCAATTCTGAATCCATACTAGTCAAGTGCAGTAGATGTTAAGGCAAAGGCCACAGCTATAATCAGTGTACACTTATAACAGACCCAGGTCTGCCCTGCTCTGACGGTCTCCTAGTGCATACTCTACAGTATGTCAATAATTCATGATAACTTATTACAGTAAATGATTGAAACAGTGTAAGGCCTCTGTTACCAGTCATTCAGCAGAAACAACACATGTGTAGATGTAGCCCACTGAATGCAAAGATCATTATTTAGCTGTAAACACATTGTTAGATGTATCTTCAGTTTGTGATTTAGGAACCCATAAATCTGCTGACCCAATTATTGAATGATCTCTCTCCCCCTCTTTTTCTTTCTCCCCACCCCCCCCTCTCTCCCCTTTATATATCCCTCTCGCTCTCCCCCTCCATCGTTCTCATAGTGTACTTCTTCTATTGAGTAAATCCAGCGTGGCAGGACACAGACATGAGAGCGAAATAGAAGAGAAGAAGAAAACAAAATCGACACAAATCCAAACTCCAGCCCCGCCCCCTTTATCCTCCACACCAGGTCTTCCATCTAGCACTTAAACATTACGCTAGTGTCTCTCTTTTCTCTTCGTCCTCCTGCCCTTCCCTTCTTTTTGATCCATCTTTCTTCCTCTGTTTTGGCGTGCTGTCTCACTCACTCTCTCCTGCCTCTGCGTCTCATACATTATTGAAGTGTGCAGTAGGGAAAGAGAGAGCGAGAGAGCAGGAAGGAATGAAGGAGGGAGGAGATAAGAAAACCCCTCGTGACACAGGGACAGAGAGGGCTGGAGCATACTGTAGGGAAAGAGAGAGAGAGAGAAAGCAGGAAGAAGTGAAAGAGAGAGAGCATGGAGAGAGAGAGAGGGAGTGCAAGGCGAGAGCAGCAGAGAAGCAGTTCTTTCTATCCAGATACGCCAAAGCTTGTTCGTGTTACCTTTTGGAGAGCATACCACATTTGTAAATTGATACTGACATACAGTACCTAACAACCCCTCCTGATCCCCTACCTCATACCACTACCATTATTAATACTACTTACTAATACAAGGTCATGGTTAAGATTATGATCATTTTGTCGTGTGTGTGTGTGTGTGTGTACTTGTGATCCAAATCAGTGTAGCCAGTAGCTTTTTCCAGGTTTAGTTGATGTAGGCCTTGACTGGCATTCCTGCCTTTTCCTTTACCTCCCTCTTTCTCTCACACACTGACTGTGGTGTTTAAGACAGAGATAGAGAGAGGATAAGAAAAGCCAGGAAGGATACTGGAAAAGGCAGAAATGACTTTTGGGACACTGACTTTTAGTATATCTTTATTCTTGTACCACAGACAGACAGACGGACAGTTAGCTAGATTGACATTGACAGACAGAAACAGACAATCTGTACCTACATAGAGTATTCTTTCAGGTGTGCAGACAAAAGTCTATACAGCATTAACTCTCGACACACCTAAAGGCAGGTCTGTGTAATAACACTGCATAGTACATTTTTGATTGATTAGTGAGCAGCTTTACTGTGTTGTGGTTGTGTTCAGACACTCTTGTACGTTCTAGTAGAGAGGGTACAGGGTTAGGGAGGAATGGTTCAATAGACTGTCCCCTATCTGGAGAGAGGACATAACCAAATAACCCCCCAAATAACCCACTTCCTGCACATCAAACCAACAAAAACACACACACTGTTACCTATAGTAGCCAATAGGCTGTTACCTACAGTAGCCAGCATAGGCTGTTACCTACAGTAGCCAATAGGCTGTTACCTACAGTAGCCAATAGGCCCAATGGAAGTAGTGTTTGTGTCTTACTTGACTTGCATGGCAGACGATGTCCATAGTTTTGCCTATTTGTGTGACCTATGTATCTGCCATTTCTGAAACTAACTGCCTATTGTACATTTATTTTGTTTGGTTTAGTGGTTTTCAGGACCTGTGTATAGGCTACTGTATCTATGCGCTCAATTAATAACTCATGCGTATGCAATGTAGTGAAGCTCAAGAGTTTGCCAAATTTTTGTTGCTCACGTGCTTTCAAAATAACTATTACTCGACCAGAGAACAATGGTTGCTACAGTAGTATTCAGACTGGGAAAAAACGAAAACCATAGTACCGTACAAGTAGTACTATAATTCATCTTTGCCAGACTATTGCTCCTGGAAATGTGTTTTTTAGTTAGTTTATATTTTACTTTTGGTGTTGGATATTCCAGAAAATATAATTTTCCTCTCAATGGTTGATAAAGAGGGACTGTTTGACACATTGTAAAAAAAATATTAAAAATAGCTATGTGTAAATTGCATTTATGAATGAAAATAGTGGTGATTACTCAAAACAATGATCTAATAATATTGTGCAATAATATTATTAGGTAAGAAATTATACAACATGATAATACTGCGAGAGATACAACTGGATCATGAGAATTCTTTAAACGCATGCTTACCACTTGATGCTAATAAAGAAAATCATCAACATTAATGTGTTCATCATTGAAGTGAAAATTAACAGGTATAATACCACACCGTCTCTCCAGATTCAGAGAACAACACCAATGATACTATTAAAGAAAACATTTATTTGAGGAAAATGTACAACTGTTTATAGTACAACAGTAATTCACATTACAGCAACTCTTAAGACATTGGTTTGCAACAGCTTCAGATACTGTGCCTCTGCGACCCTGAAAGAATCCAGGTCTGTGAATTAGGTTGGAACTCTTTGCAAGAAAAAAAAGAAGAAAAATGTATTATTTGTGTTTGAACAGAAATTTGCTTCGCATCTCTAGGCTACTGTTGTCTTACTACAAACAATAGTTAAAAATACAAGGAGGTCCATAGGGAGCATGGGGAACTTACCTATTTCATCACTTGGTAGAAGAACAGAACGGTTATAACCAGAAAACCCAGGACCATCCAGTAGGAATCTGTAACAACAGGGAACAGTTTGGACTAATATGAATGGACACCATTTTGTTTCTGCTCAGGTTCTCCCAATGACTCACAGTCAGCAGGCACCCAACAGGAGAAAACATTTAGCAAAAGAGCAGTATCTGAACCTGCCTGATAAGAACACTCTATTTTAGTTGTCCATTCACGCCTAATGAACGTGACCCATCAGCAATGCTGATGTGCACCTAATTTCCTATTGTCCTCTCACGCCTGTGTCTGTAGCAGCCTACCTGGCTCAGGTGTCTCTACTGTCAGGCTGAGGGAGAGGGATGTGTCCAGGGCCGGGTGGGTCACTCTGCAGGTGACCGTGGTTCCAGGGGGGAAGGCGGAGGGGTGCAGGGTGTGGTGGGAGGAGATGGACATGGTCCTGTCGCTGTGCTGCCGATGGCTGGAGAGAGACACCTGGTCTGATAGGACTCTAGGCTCTGAGTCTGTAGATGAGATGGAGAACCACTCCATCTGAGAGAGAAGAGAGTCTCAGTATAATGTCTGTTATATTTAGGATATCCATATTATAAGTGCTGTATGATGACCTACCAATTATCTTCTGATTTCATTAGACGTCTGATCACTGTGTGCTTGTGTGCTAATCACTTTGAAACAGTGGTATCTGTGAATATGAATGACTGGATATTTCACTGGTCGACCGCACCAGACACACACCTGGACATCCAGAGGGTAGTAGTTCTTGCAGTGGCAGCTCAGTTTCTGGGGCAACTCATCCCGAAATACCAGCTTCTCCTCAGAGAGAGAAACATGAGGAGGTTCTGAAGACAGAGAGACTTCGTATTTAGATGTGAATAGTGTGCACACTATGTCACACATGACATAGACACCTAATGTAATAAACACATGTTCATATGTGTAGAGAAATAATGTACATTTGAGTCATTTAGCAGACCCTCTTATCCAGAGCAACTTACAGGAGCAATTTGGGTTAAGTGCCTTGCTTAAGGGATTTTCCACATTTTTGTCGCTGACATTCAAACCAGCAACCTTTCGGTTACTGTACCAATGCTCTTAACCACTAGGCTACCTGCTCCCTATGTAAAGAGACAATCAATCACAAGTGTTCTTAGAGGGACTCACATGTGACGTGTAGCTGTATGACCTGCTGGGCCTGGTACAGTCCAGTGCTGACGGTGCAGATGTAGGTCCCCTCGTCAGATACCTTCAGTCTGGCCAGAGTCAGAGACGCATTACCCTGCCCCACCAGCAGGGCGGCATCCACGCTCGAACCCTTCCTCTCCACGTGTACTGGAGGAGAAAAAAACAATGCAAAACAGAGTATGATGAGGTGAAAATGAGGTCCAATTCTCATAGTAATCATTCAGTAAACCTCTGGGTTCCTAGCTATGACAGCAATAAGATGTGTATTTTCCATCTCTGGGTGGATAATAAAGTTGGAATGTTGACCATGGAGGTCCTAATGCACTTTATGTTGTGATGGTAAGTAGACCTAACTCATCCAACACTTATAGCACCATCATAACTACTTAAATAATGCCTTTATTCTCTCACCTGCTGGCCCCTCCTCTGTCTCCGTCTGCCCCGCCCTAATCTCCAGCACTTTCCTCCCACTTCCTCTGTGCTGCCACTCAAGCCCCAGCTCCTGCCCTGGGGGTGGGGCCTGCTGCCTGAAGCCACAGTCCAGGAAGGCCACGCCCCCTGAGGAGCGGAGTGGGACTCTGAGCGAGAGAACACCAGGAACACCACTGGGGAAGACAAAGGAGAGAGAAAGAAGGGATTATGGAGAAAGAAGCAAGTGTAAAGTAGAGAAAGTGCAAAGTACTAGATAAAGAAAGAGGGGTGATGAGAGAAGAGGCGGGGGTGAGAGAATGAGAGAGAGTAACAGTGTTATACATCATTACAATATGACCCGTCTACTCTACCACAGGCAACTACCAGAGCATTATAATAACCTCCTTGTCTCACCCTCAGTCAGAAAAGTTCCTGATTGGCTGAGGGGGTTCCAGTTTGCTTTGTATGAGAGCTGGACGATCTGATTGGTCCAGTGGCAGTGTCTGCAGGACCAATGTGATGCTGAGCCCGCCCCTCTCCAGCTGCAAGGAGCCAATGAAATAGGCTGGTTCTGGAGACCTCCTTTGCTTTATGAAGGAAGTAGCGGCTGATCTCACATGTCACTTCCTGCTCGTGACAGTCAGCGTGGAGCAGCAGGTCTGCCTCTGGGATCTCAGGAGACTCAACTGTCAGAGAGCAGAAAGAGGTGGAGGGAGAGTGCAGGAGAGGGATGGTGTGAGGGAGAGAGAAGGGGAAGGTAATTTCATCAGGTATCTTTGCTGTACAAAAGAGAACCTGATAATGAACCAACCTTTAGCCTCCAAGATGATGTTGTCAGGATCGGGGACAGCAGGGGGGTTGAAGGGGGTCAGAGTATCAGGTGAAAGATCAGGGGTCGCGGCCAGGTCTCTGAGGACAAGCGTGGCTGAGGTGCGGCTGAAGATAGCCCCACCTCCCATTCCCCCCATCCCACTACCCTCCTCCACCAGAGAACAGGACAGCACCACGTCTGCCATTTCATGTTTAGAAAATGTCGGGAGTGAAGAAAAAAAATCTTACCAGAAACGCTTGTAATCAAATATCCAAAAAGCAGCATTTCAAGCATCTTTCCAGTAGTTTTTTAGTCATCAGTAATTACTGACCTTTCATAAATATACAGAATAGACCCCTAATTGCATAATTTCATTAATGACCACGCTCGAAATCACAGTCGAAGATATAAGAAAACAATTTTGATACAGTGAAAATGTTAGGCTGTTATACAGTAAGTTACTTTTGTTTGAAGGTAAACCAAATAAATCAAGTAAAATAAATGGCCGATTAAAAGTTCGCGTTGAACGTCATTAGTTTGACATAATAAGAATGATAAGACCTATTGATTTATCAAACACCGATTAATAGATGCCATGTTTCCAGCGTGTGTTTTCCATTGCGCTATAGTTTGTTTTCAGGGTTCGAAGAAAAGTGCATCATTGTAGAATTTAGAGAAACTTTGCTGAATTAAAGAGAAAGAGAGTTGTCCATTTTTCAGCATATCCTCCAGAGCAATAACCTGATCCCTCATTAGTTGCTAAAATAAATGTGTGTCCATAACACAGCATGTGATCGTAGTTAGCCAAACCAATAGATGGCGCTGCTGTTATGTGTATCTGAGTGTTATACTACGTATATAGTACGAGTGAGCCAAGTTAGGCATTACTTACTATGCATTAAATGGAGCTGTATGGATGCTAAACAATGATTCGGAAGTAAAGACATTCTAATCAACATAACCTTGCTTTTGTATAGAACAAACAACGTACAAAACACGGCGCTTATGTCTTTTCAACGCTCTGCTAAAAAGTGTTCCGCGCTCAGGTAAAAAAAACTCAAAATTTCTCAAAATTTGCTCCATTCATTAAAATCACAATAAACCAACACCCATCTATTTTTTGTGACTACCTGGACCTACCGTTTGGTTTTGAACTATTGAAACCAAAATATATGGATTTGAATAAACATGAAAAGGTGAATGTAAGAAGCACACATCATTTCAAATAGGCTGTGTCATATTAAACAGCATATAAACACTCTAAACAGGTCAGGGGCCAGACAGAGAATTTAAGAAGGAACGGAAATGAATTATTTAGGCTATATTATTTAAATTATTTGTGCAGAGGGTTCTACATGGAACCCAAAACCGTTCTACCTAGAACTAAAAAGTTTTTTTTAACCTATAACCAAAACGGGTTCTCCTATGGGGACAGCTGAAGAACCCTTTGGGAACTATTTTTTTCTGAAAGTGTATGGGTAATTATGGGCCCTGGTCAAAAGTAGTGCACTACATAGGGAAAAGGGTGCCATTTTAGACGGAGGCTCTCTTTGCATAAGTTAACAAAGCTACAGTGGGGCAAAAAAGTATTTAGTCAGCCACCAATTGTGCAAGTTCTCCCACTTAAAAAGATGAGAGAGGCCTGTAATTTTCATCATAGGTACACTTCAACTATGACAGACAAAATGAGGAAAAAAAATCCAGAAAATCACATTGTAGGATTTTTAATGAATTTATTTGCAAATTATGGTGGAAAATAAGTATTTTGACCTTTTCCTGTCCTGACCCTGCACCCGCCCGCCTGACCTCTCTGCCTGACCCTGAGCCTGCCTACCGTCCTGTACCTTTGATCCACCTCTGGATTACTGAACCCTGCCTGTCCCTGACACTATGTCCACCTGCCATCCTGTACCTTTGCCTTACCCTGGATTTTCGACCCCTGCCTGCCTTGACCTGTCTTTGCTTGCCACTGTTTGCTACAATAAACAGTGTTACTTCGACAGTCTGCATCTGGGTCTTACCTTGATTCCTGATAAAAACAAGGATATAACATTTATGGAAGAGACAGAAATGCTTATGGGGGAGGAGTTGCTGTATATATTCAGAGCTATATCCCTGTAATGCTTAGAGAAGATCTTATGTCAAGTGTTATTGAAGTGTTGTGGTTGCAGGTTCACTTGGCACATCTAAAGCCTTTTCTTTTGGGGTGTTGCTATAGGACACCAAGTGCTAACAGTCAGTATCTAAATAATATGTGGGAAATGCTTGATAGTGTATGTGATGTAAACAGAGAGGTCTACTTTCTTGGGGACCTGAATATTGACTGGTTTTCCTCAAGCTGTCTGATCAAGAGGAAGCTTCTTACTGTAACCAGTGCCTGTAATCTGGTTCAGGTTATTAATCAACCTACCAGGATGTTTACAAACACTACAGGAACAAGATCATCCACATGTATTGATCACATTTTTACTAATGCTATAGAACTTTGTTCTAAAGCTGTATCCGTACCCATTGGCTGCAGTGATCACAATATAGTGGCTATATCCAGGAAAACCAAAGTTCCAACAGCTGGGCCTAAAATAGTGTATAAGAGATCATACAAAATATTTTGCTGTGACTCTTATGTGTATGATGTTAAAAATATTTGTTGGTCTGATGTGATTAATGAGGAGCATCCAGACGCTGCACTTGATGAATTTATGAAATTGCTTCTTTCAATTATTGATAAACATGCACCTGTTAAGAAACTGACTGTTATAACTGTTAAGGCTCCATGGGTTGATGAGGAATTGAAAAACTGTATGGTTGAAAGAGATGGGGCAAAAGGAGTGGCTAATAAGTCTGGTTGTACATCTGACTGGCTTACTTACTGCAAATTGAGAAATTATGTGACTAAACTAAACAAAAAGAAGAAGAAACGTTATTATGAAGCCAAGATCAATGATATAAAGTATAAACTTTGGAGTACTTTAAATGAAATTATGGGCAGAAAGACAAATTCAACTCCATCTTTCAACGAATCAGATGGCTTATTCATCACAAAACCATTCGATGTTGCCAAATATTTTAATGATTATTTCATTGGCAAAGTGGGCAAACTTAGGCAGGAAATGCCCACGACAAACAGTGAGCAATTATATTCATGCATAAAAAAACTAATAATGAAAGAAAAGCAGTACAAGTTGGAATTTTGTAAAGTTAGTTTGGGAGAGGTGGAACAATTATTGTTAACAATGAATAATGACAAACCTCCTGGCATTGACATCTTAGAAGGAAAGCTACTGAGGATGGTAACTGACTCTATAGCCACTCCTATCTGTCATATTTTAATCTGAGCCGAGAGGAAAGTCTTTGTCCTCAGACCTGGAGGGAAGCCAAAGTCATTTTGCTACCCAAGAGTGGTAAAGCGGCCTTTACGGCTTCTAACAGCAGACCTAAACTCAGCAAACAAAGAAACGTCCCTTTTTCAGGACCCTGTCTTTCAAAGATAATTCGTAAAAATCCAAATAACTTCACAGATCTTCATTGTAAAGGGTTTAAACACTGTTTCCCATGCTCAATGTTCAATGAACCATAAACAATTAATGAACATGCACCTGTGGAACGGTTGTTAAGACACTAACAGCTTACAGACAGTAGGCAATTAAGGTCACAGTTATGAAAACTTAGGACACTAAAGAGGCCTTTCTACTGACTCTGAAAAACGCAAAAATAAAGATGGCCAGGGTCCCTGCTCATCTGCATGAACGTGCCTTAAGCATGCTGCAAGGAGGCATGAGGACTGCAGATGTGGCCAGGGCAATAAATTGCAATGTCCGTACTGTGAGATGCCTAAGACAGCGCTACAGGGAGACAGGATGGACAGCTGATCGTCCTCGCAGTGGCAGACCACGTGTAACAACACCTGCACAGGATCGGTACATCCGAACATCACACCTGCGGGACAGATACAGGACGGCAACAACAACTGCCCGAGTTACTCCAGGAATGCACAATCCCTCCATCAGTGCTCAGACTGTCCGCAATAGGCTGAGAGAGGCTGGACTGAGGGCTTGTAGGCCTGTTGTAAGGCAGGTCCTCACCAGACATCACCGGCAACAACGTCGCCTATGGGCACAAACCCACTGTCGCTGGACCAGACAGGACTGGCAAAAAGTGCTCTTCACCGATGAGTCACGGTTTTGCCTCACCAGGAGTGATGGTCGGATTTGAGTTTATCGTCGAAGGAATGAGCGTTACACCGAGCTCTGTACTCTGGAGCGGGATCGATTTGGAGGTGGATGATCCGTCATGGTCTGGTGCAGTGTGTCACAGCATCATCGAACTGAGCTTGTTGTCATTGCAGGGAATCTCAACGCTGTGCGTTACAGGGAAGACATCCTCCTCCCTCATGTGGTACCCTTCCTGCAGGCTCATCCTGACATGACCCTCCATCATGACAATGCCACCAGCCATACTGCTCGTTCTGTGCGTGATTTCCTGCAAGACAGGAATATCAGTGTTCTGCCATGGCCAGCGAAGACCCCGGATCTCAATCCCATTGAGCACGTCTGGGGCCTGTTGGATCGGAGGGTGAGGGCTAGGGCCATTCCCCCCAGAAATGTCCGGGAACTTGCATGTGCCTTGGTGGAAGAGTGGGGTAACATCTCACAGCAAGAACTGTCAAATCTGGTGCAGTCCACGAGGAGGAGATGCACTGCAGTACTTAATGCAGCTGGTGGCCACCCCAGATACTGACTGTTACTTTTGATTTTGACCCCCCCTTTGTTCAGGGACACATTATTCAATTTATGTTAGTCACATGTCTGTAGAACTTGTTCAGTTTATGTCTCAGTTGTTGAATCTTGTTATGTTCATGGAAATATTTACACATGTTAAGTTTGCTGAAAATAAACGCAGTTGACAGTGAGAGGACGTTTCTTTTTTGCTGAGTTTACAAGCTTGCTGCCAGCTCCTAGCCAACTGTTGGAAGAAATTGTGTTTGACCAAATACAATGCTTTTTCTCTGTAAACAAATTAACAACAGACTTTCAGCATGCTTATAGAGAAGGGTACTCAACATGTACTGCACTGACACAAATGACTGATGATTGGTTAAAATAAATTGATAATAAGAAGATTGTGGGCGCTGTACTGTTAGATTTCAGTGCAGCCTTTGATATTATTGACCATAACCTGTTGTTGAAAATACTTAAGTGCTATGGCTTTTCAACCTCTGCCATATGTGGATTCAGAGCTATCTATCTCATAGAACTCAAAGGGTTTTCTTTAATGGAAGCGTCTCTAATGTCAAACATATAAAGTGTGGTGTACTGCAGGGCAGCTCTCTAGACCCTCTACTCTTTTCTATTTTTACCAATGACCTGCCACTGGCATTAAACAAAGCATGTGTGTCCATGTATGCTGATGATTCAACCATATATGCATCAGCAACCACAGTTAATGAAGTCACTGAAACCCTTAACAAAGAGTTACAGTCTGTTTTGGAATGGGTGGCCAGTAATAAACTGGTCCTGAACATCTCTAAAACTAAGAGCATTGTATTTGGTACAAATCATTCCTTAAGTGCTAGACCTCAGCTGAATCTGGTAATGAATGGTGTGGCTGTTGAACAAGTTGAGGAGACTAACTTACTTGGCGTTACATTAGATTGTAAACTGTCATGGTCAAAACATATAGATTCAATGGTTGCAAAGAGAGGGAGAGGTCTAGTTGTAATAAAGAGATGCTCTGCTTTTTTGACACCTGGTCAAAAAAGTGCTGGATAGAAAGGGGTGGATAGAAAGTGGTGGAAAGAAAGTGGTGATAGAAAGTGGTGGACAGAAAGTGGTGGAAAGAAAGTGATGATAGAAAGGGGTGGATAGAAAGGGGTGTATAGAAAGGGGTGGATAGAAAGGGGTGGATAGAAAGTGCTGATAGAAAGGGGTGGATAGAAAGTGGTGGATAGAAAGTGCTGATAGAAAGTGGTAGATAGAAAGTGGTGGACAGAAAGTGGTGGAAAGAAAGTGATGATAGAAAGTGGTGGATAGAAAGGGGTGTATAGAAAGGGGTGGATAGAAAGGGGTGGATAGAAAGTGCTGATAGAAAGGGGTGGATAGAAAGGGGTGGATAGAAAGGGGTGTATAGAAAGGGGTGGATAGAAAGGGGTGGATAGAAAGTGCTGATAGAAAGGGGTGGATAGAAAGGGGTGGATAGAAAGGGGTGGATAGAAAGGGGTGGATAGAAAGTGCTGGATAGAAAGGGGTGGATAGAAAGTGGTGGATAGAAAGGGATGGATAAATAGGGGTGGATAGAAACTGCTGATAGAAAGGGGTGGATAGAAAGGGGTAGATAGAATGGTATGGATAGAAAGTGGTGGATAGAAAGTGGTGGATAGAAAGGGATGGATAGAAAGGGGTGGATAGAAACCGCTGATAGAAAGGGGTGGATAGAAAAGGGTAGATAGAATGGTATGGATAGAAAGTGGTGGATAGAAAGGGGTGGATAGAAAGGGATGGATAGAAACTGCTGATAGAAAGTGGTGGATAGAAAGGGGTGGATAGAAAGGGGTGGATAGAAAGAGGTGGATAGAAAGGGATGGATGGAAAGTGTTGGATAGAATGGGGTGGATAGAAAGGGATGGATAGAAACTGCTGATAGAAAGCGGTGGATAGAAAGTGCTGATAGAAAGGGGTAGATAGAAAGTGCTGATAGAAAGGGGTGGATAGAAAGGGGTGGATAGAAAGGGATGGTTAGAAAGGGATGGATAGAAAGTGGTGGATAGAAAGTGGTGGATAGAAAGGGATGGATAGAAAGTGGTGGATAGAAAGTGGTGGATAGAAAGGGATGGATAGATAGGGGTGGATAGAAAGTGCTGGATAGAAAGTGGTGGATAGAAAGTGGTGGATAGAAAGGAATGGATAGAAAGTGGTGGATAGAAAGTGGTGGATAAAAAGGGATGGATAGAAAGTGGTGGATAGAAAGGGATGGATAGAAAGTGCTGGATAGAAAGTGGTGGATAGAAAGTGGTGGATAGAAAGGAATGGATAGAAAGTGGTGGATAGAAAGTGGTGGATAAAAAGGGATGGATAGAAAGTGGTGGATAGAAAGGGATGGATAGAAAGTGCTGGATAGAAAGTGCTGGATAGAAAGTGGTGGATAGAAAGTGGTGGATAGAAAGGAATGGATAGAAAGTGGTGGATAGAAAGTGCTGGATAGAAAGTGGTGGATAGAAAGGGATGGATAGAAAGTGGTGATAGAAAGGGATGGATAGAAAGTGGTGGATAGAAAGGGATGGATAGAAAGTGGTGGATAGAAAGTGGTGGATAGAAAGGGATGGATAGAAAGTGGTGGATAGAAAGTGGTGGATAGAAAGGGATGGATAGAAAGTACTGATAGAAAGGGGTGGATAGAAAGGGGTGGATAGAAAGAGGTGGATAGAAAGGGATGGATGGAAAGTGTTGGATAGAATGGGGTGGATAGAAAGGGATGGATAGAAACTGCTGATAGAAAGCGGTGGATAGAAAGTGCTGATAGAAAGGGGTAGATAGAAAGTGCTGATAGAAAGGGGTGGATAGAAAGGGGTGGATAGAAAGGGATGGTTAGAAAGGGATGGATAGAAAGTGGTGGATAGAAAGTGGTGGATAGAAAGGGATGGATAGAAAGTGGTGGATAGAAAGTGGTGGATAGAAAGGGATGGATAGATAGGGGTGGATAGAAAGTGCTGGATAGAAAGTGGTGGATAGAAAGTGGTGGATAGAAAGGAATGGATAGAAAGTGGTGGATAGAAAGTGGTGGATAAAAAGGGATGGATAGAAAGTGGTGGATAGAAAGGGATGGATAGAAAGTGCTGGATAGAAAGTGGTGGATAGAAAGTGGTGGATAGAAAGGAATGGATAGAAAGTGGTGGATAGAAAGTGGTGGATAAAAAGGGATGGATAGAAAGTGGTGGATAGAAAGGGATGGATAGAAAGTGCTGGATAGAAAGTGCTGGATAGAAAGTGGTGGATAGAAAGTGGTGGATAGAAAGGAATGGATAGAAAGTGGTGGATAGAAAGTGCTGGATAGAAAGTGGTGGATAGAAAGGGATGGATAGAAAGTGGTGATAGAAAGGGATGGATAGAAAGTGGTGGATAGAAAGGGATGGATAGAAAGTGGTGGATAGAAAGTGGTGGATAGAAAGGGATGGATAGAAAGTGGTGGATAGAAAGTGGTGGATAGAAAGGGATGGATAGAAAGTACTGATAGAAAGGGGTGGATAGAAAGGGGTGGATAGAAAGTGCTGATAAAAAGTGCCGATGGAAAGTGGTGGATAGAAAGGAATGGATAGAAAGTACTGATAGAAAGGGATGGATAGATAGAAAGTGATGGATTTAAAGTGGTGGATAGAAAGGGATGGATAGGAAGGGATGGATAGAAAGGGATGGATAGAAAGGGATGGATAGGAAGGGATGGATAGAAAGGGATGGATAGAAAGTGGTGGATAGAAAGTGGTGGATAGAAAGGGATGGATAGAAAGTGGTGGATAGAAAGGGATGGATAGAAAGGGATGGATAGAAAGTGGTGGATAGAAAGGGATGGATAGAAAGTGGTGGATAGAAAGGGATGGATAGGAAGGGATGGATAGAAAGGGATGGATAGAAAGTGATGGATAGAAAGTGGTGGATAGAAAGTGGTGGATAGAAAGGGATGGATAGAAAGGGATGGATAGAAAGGGGTGGATAGAAAGGGATGGATAGAAAGTGGTGGATAGAAAGGGATAGATAGAAAGGGATAGATAGAAAGGGATGGATAAAAAGGGATGGATAAAAAGGGATGGATAGAAAGTGGTGGATAGAAAGGGATGGATAGAAAGTGGTGGATAGAAAGGGATGGATAGAAAGGGATGGATAGATAGGGGTGGATAGAAAGTACTGATAAAAGGTGCTGATGGAAAGTGGTGGATAGAATGTGGTGAATAGAAAGGAATGGATAGAAAGTAATGATAGAAAGGGGTGGATAGAAAGGGGTGGATAGAAAGTGCTTATAAAAAATTGCTTATAGAAAATGGTGGATAGAAAGTGCTGATAGAAAGTGCTGATAGAAAGGGGTGGATAGAAAGTGCTGATAGAAATTGCTGATAGAAAGTGCTGATAGAAAGTGGTGATAGAAAGTGCTGATAGAAAGTGCTGATAGAAAGTGCTGATAGAAAGGGGTGGATAGAAAGTGCTGATAGAAAGGGGTGGATAGAAAGTGCACGTTTGTGAGTGCAAAACAATATGCTGGCAGGGACATAAAGAGCTCAGCATTTAAACAACATTCCATTGTATTAAATCATTATTGTCTATAAATTGTGCATATAGGCTGTGACTTACTTAGAATTAAATACAAATCAAACAAAAAATGACTTATTAGCCCCCTGAATACATTTTTAGAATACATTTTTAGAATCACCAGTTTGGCCAGAGTCAGTGGCTTCAGGCTCATGCGATGGTGCCTGGAGAGCAGGGCAGCAGCGGAGAATACCCTCTCCACACTTGCATAACTACTGGAGATGCTAAACACCCTTTTGGCCATTTTTGCCGGGCAGAGTTGTTTGAACATTTTTCTATAGGTAGGCCTAAAGGTTTTTAGGCAAAATATGCCAGGCCTATTGGGCCAAAATCAATTATGGCCCATTGTATTGATAATATAACAAAAATTAACGAAATGTTTAAGAGATCAGATTTTTTGTTTATAAATACTTTGCTACAATGACACGCTTAGTTATCTACCCACCTCGTTCCTTTCTTTTAGCATGTGTTCATAGTAAGTATAGCATCATGCTTTTGGGAGATGTATCTTTTCAGATTCCACAATGATTCTTTAGTTGTGGTCATTACATCACGAAACTCCCTCTCTTCTTTGATGTGATCATTACATCACAAAACTCCCTCTCTTCTTTGATGTGATCATTACATCACCACACCCCCCCTCTTCTTTGATGTGATCATTACATCACGAAACTCCCTCTCTTCTTTGATGTAATCATTACATCACGAAACTCCCTCTCTTCTTTGATGTGATCATTACATCTCCACACTCCCTCTCTTCTTTGATGTGATCATTACATCTCCACACTCCCTCTCTTCTTTGATGTAATCATTACATCACCGCACTCCCTCTCTTCTTTGATGTGATCATTACATCTCCACACTCCCTCTCTTCTTTGATGTGATCATTACATCACCGCACTCCCTCTCTTCTTTAATGTGATCATTACATCACCGCACTCCCTCTTCTTTGTTGTGATCATTACATCACCACACTCCCTCTCTTCTTTGATGTGATCATTACATCACCACACTCCCTCTCTTGCTCTTGGTCTACATCTTTGTAAGTCACCTTGATTTAGCACGTGTGTTTTATCAGTATCTTTATGAAAATATTTAGACAATAGCTGAAGCAAGGGGCTATAGATAGCAGCACACAAGTAAAGTACAAATGCATGCTGGGCCGGGCATGCCCTGAGCTGGTGAAGTGAGTGCTACCAACGCTTCAGCTTTTGGGAATCTCGGTCCCTGCCTCAGTCAAATTGGGCACGCTCCGCTCCAGCTCTGCTTCACTCACATACTCTGGTACATAAGCACAAAATAGTCAACCCAAGTCGAAGCTCTTTTCTTTTGTATTACCTTTCATCTCACACACAAACACACATACAGGCACGCACACACACACACACACACACACAAATGTACATGAGAAAAGCAGAGATGAAACGTTTGGGCTTTATTTGGATTCATAAATCATGACTTGAATTGAAAATACTTTTGTATTTCTGTTCTCTTTCCCTCGTTATCTTCGCCTATATATTTTACTTATTGTCCTCCATGGTTTTGTTGATCCAGCTAATGTATTTAGCCACACGGGTGTACACTCCATATCTACCAGTCTGCCCACAACCCACACCCCAACTGA
>NC_052311.1:60873227-60970727 GCF_016432855.1 Salvelinus namaycush
TTCTCTTTCTTTCTCTTCACTTCTCTTCTTTCTCTTCTTCCTTCCTCTTTCCTCTCTCCCCCTCCCCTCTTTTCTTCTATTTCTGCATCTCCTCCCCCTCGCTCTCTTCCTCTCCTCTCTCTCGACCTTCTTCCGCCTCTTCTTCTTCTCTCCTCTCTTTCTATCTCTCTCTCTCTACCTTTCTTCTCTTCTTGCCCCACCTTTCGCCCACGCCTCGAGGATAGGAACACATGCGATATCCCCACCCCTCTCTTTTTTCTACGCTCTGTTCTCCCTTCTCACTCATACTCCTCCTCCCCTTCTCCCTCCTTCTTAATGACTACCATCGAACCTATCTCATCGCGTACCATCCGAAACTGAGTCCCCCACCCCCTCCCCCCGACCACCTCTCCCGCCAGCGCACAAGAGGATATCCGGCGACGGGCCGGCGACTTCTCGCCTCGGGCCTTTGCCAAGAGACCGGCACCAGAACAGATGGCGCACACGCGGGCGCTACCTGAATGTCAACAAAGATATGATCACGAGATGTAATGTAGAGAGCCCGCGTGTCGTATGTGATCCGCTCTCATTGCCCCCCGGGGAAAATGCAGCTATACTGGGGAAATGGAGAGAAGAAATAAAGGTAAAACAAGAAAACAAATAACTAAATGGACATAAAGAGGAGCGGAAGAGCCTATGAGAGAGTGTATATATGGTGATGGCTTTTGAAATTCAGCAGTTTTTTGAATCAGGTGCCGCGACCAGAAGGCCCGGGGAATGGAGAATGATATGCGGGTGAGTGCAGACGAGAGTAGACTGGGGCCATATCGCCTAAAAATTGATATACTACATTTATTTTCTTAATTATGGGCGACTTATGATATATATCTAGATGTTTTTATTGCTCTAAACAGGCTCTTGTTGTAGCATCTAAGTCAATACACTGCATTTCAAACAGTCAGCCAATAATCTAATGAATTCACTGACCTTTTGAATTTATACCTAGGCTACATGTAGCTTCCCAACCATAACCCACAAATAATTTATATTTTGATATTGATTTGGCAATAATCAACTAGATCTGAGCTTTCAAGTCTGTCTTGAAAAATCCCCTTTTGCTTACAAACTTATAATGGCGTATTTCATGTCTATATTGTGTTTTCCATTTATAAAACAACAGACTAACAGACTAGTAAACAGTGTTGCTACAATGCTGCTACGCGTATGTTCATTGATACTCCTGTTCATAGTGTCTGCCTCTTCCCCCAATTTGAGAGCGATATAGTTAGAAAAGTTAACTTCCCCATCTCTATTCCAGTAAAATAATGCTCTCAGATGTGTTCAGTCTCCATAATGACCCACTTCTGATGCGACCAAAACCTCAAATACAAAGAGCGATTTGAAACTGATTGTCAGGAGAAGAAGTGACTCTCTCATTTTGTGTATGAGTTAGCGGAGTGGTTGGTGTGGCGGGAAGGGCTGTTGTGGGACGCTTGGTGTGGGAGTAAGTGGGGCTTGGTTGTGGAGGGAGGGGATTGGACGATGATGGGAGGGAGGGTTTGGGTGGGGATGGCTTGGGTCGCGTGTGTGACGGATGGGGGGCGTGTGTGGGGGGCGGGCGGCGGGGTATGGCTAGGGGAGCTTGCGTAGCGTGACTTGCTGTGCTAAGTTAGTGTGGAGAGAGCATGAGTCTGGTACAATGAAGTGCACAGCCCAGCAGAAGAAGCCAAAGGAAGATGAGACCTACAAAAGACAACATACAATTAAAAAAAAAAAAAAAAGAAATACGGCTCATAAAAAACGACAATATAAATAAATACCTTCGATTCTTGCAATACTAGCAGCTATGCTTGGAATACCGTGCTTAACCATTACTTCAAATTAATCAACATCATTTGAATATCACCACGCACCTAGACGTAGCCGTCTGAGAAAATAGGACAGGCACAGAGCGGGAGAAAGAGGAAAACGCAGGAAGGGAGGGGTAGGATGCATCGGTATAGCGAGGGATTGGATCAGCCCCTGTGGGTGGACAGCAAGTGCATGAACCCACAGGGTGGTAGACAGACACTGCCCGTGATGAGAACGGATTGGAGGCTTGAGAGAAAGATGCCTGGACAGGGTCCACACCCAGTCCCCTCTGGTTGTCAAAGTCAAATGCCGCTGGTCCGCTACTGCACTACATGCAAACGAGATGCCCAAGCAGCGGAACCTGGGAAGAGAGGCCTGGTTGCTCAGTTCCGAGCGACGTTAGATCATCGGCGACCCCAGTGAGCGAAACGCGAAGTAACACAATGGGAGGCGGAGGTGGTATGACGTGTGCGAGCACCGAGCAGGAGATGCGGAAAGAGGATATTAGAAAAAGGAAATGAAGGAGCGACGAAGCGATTGACGATGGCGATGGTGGAATGCATTATATATGGACCATAGGCTTTGACAGAGATACAACAGTGTGTAGGTTGATAGTGAAGAAGGAAAGTGAGGGAAGGCAGGTAGCAACAAAACAACATGACAGAATGATATAGGCAGTGACTAGCGAGGGTTGTTTTATACCCAAATGATTGACAGACTGAGGAGTTAGATTATAGAATGGAAAACAAGAAGGAACATAGGAACGTTTGGGGGAGGAGGTGGCGTGGGAGAGAGGGATGTTTGGGGAGGATGGCGTGTGATAGAGAGAGAGAGGGATGTTTGGGGGAGGATGGCGTGTTGATAGAGAAAGAGATAGAGAGGGATGTTTGGGGGAGGATGGCGTGGTGATAGAGAAAGAGACAGAGAGGGATGTTTGGGGGAGGATGGCGTGGTGATAGAGAGAGAGAGGGATGTTTATCATGATGCTTGGAGGGGTCTCAAAGGAACATAGGGGGTTTAAGGGGTGTGTGTGTGTGTGTGTGTGTAGATCAGCCACTTCCATCAAATATTTCTTTTTTGCTCCTCTCTGTCCTTCACCCGTCTATTCTCCTCCATTTAGCATCCCCCTCTCCTCTCTTCTACTCTTGAGCTCCATGACCTTCCGTCATCCCTTTCTCCATCTTTCACGCCAGCTTTATTCCCTTTCTCATTCTGTGAGGAGGGATGGGAGGGGATAACAGGAGGAGGTGAAAAGAGAGAGGGAGCAGGTAAAAGCGAGATGTGGGAAGAGAGTACTGAATCAATGAAGAAGAGAGAGGAGGGATGTAGGGAAGAGAGGAGAAAAAGATGGATAGTGAGAGATGACGAAGGAGTGAGAAGTGAAGCAGAGGAAGAGAAATGAGAAGATGAAACAAGAGGTAAGAGATGATATAGAAGATCGAACGAAGGAAGTGAGTGACGAGATAGCAGAGATGAGGTATGGGATGCAGTGGTGCTGTGCTAGGACTTGGAGCGAGAGGAGAGGCTAGCGGTGGTCCCTGTTTTACAAATTGCAGTTTGAGACAGACGAAGAGAGGGATGATGGAGGAGTGCGGCCGCTCCAGATTGCTCACAGCGAGAAATGATCTCTAGCACTCCAAACGCAGCGTCAAACACACAATCAGACACACTTCAAAACTATCAGACACGCACACACATCTTATCTTGTTCCAGTGTAATGACTGTAGTGAAGGCATCATAAAAATACCCACTCTCTAGAGCCATCTCATCCCCAACTGCTGTCTCCTCTTTATCATGTCTCAGCCTACACACACACTAATAACCATCACCCCTAATAACAGACATCAGAACACCATTACCCACCTCCATCCTGATAACAGACATCAGAACACCATTACCCCACTCCACTCTATAACAGACATCAGAACACCATTACCCCACTCATCATTATAACAGACATCAGAAAACCATTACCCCACTCCACTCTCATAACAGACATCAGAACACATTTACCCCACCTCCACCTCTAGTAACAGACATCAAGCAACACCATTACCCCACCTCCACTCTATAACAGACATCAGAACACCATTACCCACCCACTCTATACAGACATCAGACACCATCTATCCCACCTCACTCTAATAACAGACATCCAGAACACCATTACCCCACCTCCATCCTATAACAGACATCCAGAACACCATTACCCCACCTCCCTCCCTATAACAGACATCAGAACACCACCACCACCCTAATAACAGACATCAGAAACACCATTCTACCCACCTCCACCCTATAACAGACATCAGAACACCTATTCACCACACCTCCATCCTATAAAGACATCAGAACAACCATTACCCCACCTCCACTCTATACAGACATCAGAAACCATTACCCACCTCCACCTAAACAGACATCAGAACACCATTACCCACCTCCACTCTATAACATACATCAGAACACCATTACCCCCCACCCCCCTATAACAGACATCAGAACACCATTACCCACCTCCACTCTATAACAACATCAGAACACCATTACCCCACCTCCACTCTATAACAGACATCCAGAACACCATTATCCCCACCTCCATCCCCTATAACAGACATCAGAACACATTACCCCACCTCATACTCTATAACAGACATCAGACACCATTAACCCCACCTCCACTCTAAAAAAACAACAACATTCGTGAAACACCATTACCCCACCTCCACTCTAAACAGGACCATCAGAACACCATCTACCCCACCTCCACTTATAACAGACAATCAGAACACATTACTCCCACCCTCAATCTATAACAGACATCAGAACATCACCTCCACCTACCATCCTATAACAGAACATCAGAAACACCATTACCCCACCCTCCCATCCTATACAGACATCAGAACACCACCTCCACCCTAATAACAGACATCAGAACACCATTACCCCACTCTCCACCTATAACAGACATCAGAACACATTACCACACTCCATCTATAACGAGACATCAGAACACCATTACCCCCACCTCCATCTATAACAGCATCAGAACATCATTATCCCCCTACCACTCTATAACATACATCAGAACACCATTACCCACCTCACCTATAACAGACATCAGAACACCATTACCCCACCTCCACTCTTAACAGACATCAGAACACCATTACCCCACCTCCACTCTATAACAGACATCAGAACACCATTACCCCACCTCCATCCTATAACAGACATCAGACCATACCACTCCACCCGAACGACCATTAACCCCACCTCCCCTATAACAGACATCAGAACACCATTACCCCACCTCCACCCTGTAACAGAGATCAGAACACCATTACCCCACCTCCATCCTATAACAGACATCAGAACACCACCTCCACCCTATAACAGACATCAGACCACCACTACCACACCACCATCCTATAACAGACATCAGAACACAATTACCCCACCTCCACTCTATAACAGACATCAGAACACCATTACCACACCTCCACTCTATAACAGACATCAGAACACCATTACCCACTCCACTCATAACAGACATCAGAACACCTAATATACCACACTCCATACCTATACCCTCCATCAGAACACCATTACCCCCCTCACTCTGTCGGTCGACACTACCCACCTCCACCATATACAGACATCAGAACACCATTACCCCCCCCTCTCATCTATCCCCCCAACCCCAACCCCCCAACCCCCCCCCCACGACATCAGAACACCACTCCCACCCTCCCTATAACAGACATCAGAACACATTACCCAACCTCCATCCTATAACAGACATCAGAAACACCAATACCCACCTCCACTCTATATAACAGACCAATCAGAACACCATTACCCACCTCCATCCTATAACAGACATCAGAACACCATTACCCCCCTACCACCCTATAACAGACATCAGAACACCATTACCCACCTCCACTCTATATAACAGACATCAGAACACCATTAACCCCACCTCCACTCTATAACAGACATCAGAACACCATTACCCATCTCCTCCTATAACAGACATCAGAAACACATTACCCACCTCCACTTATAACAGACATCAGAACACCATTACCCCACCTCCACTCTATAACAGGCATCAGAACACCATTACCACTCCACTCTATAACAGCACATCAGAACAACATCTACCCCATCTCCACTCTATAACAGCCACATCAGAACTACCATTACCACACATCCACCCTATAACAGACATCAGAACACCATTACCCACCTCTACCACTCTATACAGACATCAGCAACACCATTACCACTCAACCTCATAACAGACATCAGAAACACCATTACCCCACCTCCACTCATATAACGACAACAGAACACATTACCCACCATCCATCCTATAACAACATCAGCATACACCATTACCCCACCTCCACCCTGTAACAGACATCAGGAACCATCTAACCACACCTCCATCCTAACACAGACATCAGAACACCATTACCCACCTCACCCTGTAACAGACATATGACCCATACCCACCTCATCCCTATACCAGACATCCTAGAACCACATTACCCCACTCCACTCTATAACAGACATCAGAAAACCACCCTCACCCTATAACAGACATCAGAACACCATACCCCACCTCCATCCTATAACAGACATCAGAACTCCATCTACCCACCTCCACTCCTATCACAGACATCAGAACACCACCTCCACCTATAACATACATCAGAACACATACACCTCCACCTCCTCTATAACAGACATCAAACACCACCTACCACCCTATAACAGACATCAGAACATCCACCTCACCCTATAACAGACATCAGAACACCACCATCCATCCTATAAACAGACATCAGAACACCATTACCCCACTCCACTCCTATAACAGACATCAGAACAACCATTACCCCACCTCCACCGCTATAACAGACATCAGAACACCATTCACGCCCCACCTCCATCCTAAACAGACATACGAACAACCATATCCCCACCTCCATCCTATAAAGACATCAGAACACCATTCTTACCCCACTCCCACCTATAACAGACATCAGAACACCATTACCCACCTCCACCTATAACAGACATCAGAACACCATTACCCCACCCCACCTTATAACAGACATCAGAACACCATTACCCCACCTCCACTTTATAAACAGACATCAGAATAACCATTACCCACTCCCATCCTATAACAGAACATCAGAACACCATTACCCCACTCACCTCTATAACAGACATCAGAACCCATTACCCCACCTCCACTCTTAACAGACATCAAAACACCATTACCCCACCCTCCACTCTATAACAGACATCAGAACACCATTACCCCACCTCCATCCTATAACAGAATCAGAAACCATTACCCCACCTCCATCCTATAACAGACATCAGAACACCAATTACCCCACCTCCATCTATAACAGACATCAGAACACCATTACCACCACCACTCTATAACAGACATCAGAACACCATTACCACACCATCTATAACAGACATCAGAACACCATTACCCCACCTCCACTATAAACAGACATCAGAACACCATTACCCCACTCCACTCTATAACAGACATCAGAACCCATTACCCCACCTCCACCCTAAAACAGACATTAGAACACCATTACCCCACCTCCACTCTATAACAGACATCAGAAACACCATTACCACACCTCCACTCTATAACAGACATCAGAACACCATTACCCCACTCCACTCTATAACAGACATCAGAACACCATTACCCCACCTCCACTCTATAACAGACATCAGAACACCATTACCCCACCTCCACTTTATAACAGACATCAGAACACCGTTACCCCACCTCCATCCTATAACAGACATCAGAACACCATTACCCCACCTCCATCCTATAACCGACATCAGAACACCACCTCCACCCTATAACAGACATCAGAACACCATTACCCCACCTCCATCCTATAACCGACATCAGAACACCACCTCCACCCTATAACAGACATCAGACACACATTACCCCACTCCATCCTATAACAGACATCAGAACACCATACCCACCTCCATCCTATAACAGACATCAGAACACCACCTCCACCCTATAACAGACATCAGAACACCACTCCACCCTATAACAGACATCAGAACACCACCTCCACCCTATAACAGACATCAGAACACCTAACCCACTCCATCTATAACAGAGATCAGAACACCATACCCCACTCCCTATAAACAGCCATCAGAACACCACCTCACCCTAGTAACATACATCAGAACACCATACCCCACCTCCATCCATAACAGACATCAGAACACCATTACCCCACCTCCACCCTATAACAATCAGAACAACACCTCCACCCTATAACAACATCAGACACACTCATCCTATAACAGATATACGAACACATTACCCACCCCCTTTATAACAGACATCAGAATACCATTACCCAACCTCCATCCTATAACAGACATCAGAACACCATTACCCACCTCCACTCTATAACAGACATCAGAACACCATTACCCCACCTCCACTCTATAACGACATCAGAACACCATTACCCCACCTCCACTCTATAACAGACATCAGAAAACCATACCCACCTCCATCCTATAACAGACATCAGAACACCATTACCCCACCTCCATCCTATTAACAGACATCAGAACACCATTACCCCACCTCCACTCTATAAGACATCGAACACCATTACCACCCACTCTATAACAGACATCAGAACACCATTACCCCACCTCCACTCTATAACAGACATCAGCACACCATTACCCCTCCACTCTATAACAGACATCAGAACACCATACCCACCTCCACCCTAAAACAGACATCAGAACACCATTACCCCACCTCCACTCTATAACAGACATCAGAACACCATTACCACACCTCCACTCTATAACAGACATCAGAACACCATTACCCCACTCCACTCTATAACAGACATCAGAACACCATTACACCACCTCCACTCTATAACAGAATCAGAACACCATTACCCCACCTCCACTTTCATAACAGACATCAGAACAACGTTACCCACCTCCCTCCTATAACAGACATCAGAACACCATTACCCCACCTCCATCCTATAACCGACATCAGAACACCACCTCCACCCTATAACAGACATCAGAACACCATTACCCCACCTCCATCCTATAACCGACATCAGAACACCACCTCCACCCTATAACAGACATCAGAACACCATTACCCCACCTCCATCCTATAACAGACATCAGAACACCATTACCCCACCTCCATCCTATAACAGACATCAGAACACCACCTCCACCCTATAACAGACATCAGAACACCACCTCCACCTATAACAGACATCAGAAACACCACCTCCACCCTATAACAGACACAGAACACCATTACCCCACCTCCTCCTATAACAGAGATCAGAACACCATTACCCCACCTCCACTCTATAACAGCCTCAGACACCACCTCCACCCTATAATACATCAGAACACCATTACCCCACCTCCATCCTATAACAGACATCAGAACACCATTACCCCACCTCCACCCTATAACAGACATCAGAACAACACCTCCACCCTATAACAAACATCAGAACACCACATCATCCTATAACAGATATCAGAACACCATTACCCCACCTCCACTCTATAACAGACACAGAACACCATTACCCCACCTCCACTCTATAACAGACATCAGAACACCATTACCCCACCTCCACTCTATAACAGACATCAGAAAACACCATTACCCACCTCCACTCTATAACAGACATCAGACACCATTACCCCACCTCCACTCTATAACAGACATACGAAACATTACCCACCTCCACTCTATAACAGACATCAGAACACCATTACCCCACCTCCACTCTATAACAGACATCAGAACACCATTACCCCACTGTTACGTTCCCCAGTTTTCTGTGTTGTGGTATGTATTTGAGTGTGTTTCAGGAGATAGCTTCCTGAGTTCTCCATGGCTAATTGATAATTGGAGAGCTGACCACGCCCCCTCGTCAAGAAGCAGCTGACACTAATTACCTTTGCCCCACCTGCATGGAATATAAAAGCCAGTGTTCTGTCAGGACAAGGAGATCTTTTTTGGAGATTGGAGAGAGAGGAGAGGAGATGAGATAAGAGTAGAGATTTGGAGATTGAGAGAGAGAAATTAGATTGTGATTAGTGTTGGTTGTTATCAGAAAGGTGGTATGTACTGTTGTTGGTAGCAGTTTTGCTATGTCCTGTGTTTGTGAGTGTTTGTGAAATCGTAATAATTACTCTGTTTCATTGTTCCACGGGGAAGGGAAGGCACTTGGGAGTGCTTAGGCAAGAGGCCCGCGGGCATACATATACCTGTAGTATATTTACTGTCTAGGCACACTAGGTAGACCTGGCGGACCACCCCCTGTATTTTGGTTAGGCACCAGGTGGTGCTAAGATAGGTAAGTAGTGGTAGGCAGTGAGATAGGAAAGGGGGAAGTTTTGATATTTACTTTCTTTGCTTTGGTTCCGTCCAGCCCCTTTTCCATATTACCGTAGGAATAAAATCTAGTAAACGGTAGATTCTGGTTTTGTGTCATCCTTACTTGCACCTACAGTCCATACCTCTTGCACTTCAGAGAGTTGAGTTGTAGCAGGGAGTTGCGTTCCCTCTTCTCAGAGGCGTGCGTAACACCCACCTCCACTCTATAACAGACATCAGAACACCATTACCCCACCTCCACTCTATAACAGACATCAGAACACCATTACCCCACCTCCACTCTATAACAGACATCAGAACACCATTACCCCAACTATAACAGACATCAGAAACACCATTACCCCACCCTCACTTTTAAACAGACATCAGAAAACCATTACCCCACTCCACTTTATAACAGACATCAGAATACCATTACCCCACCTCCATCCTATAACAGACATCAGAACACCATTACCCCACCTCCACTCTATAACAGACATCAGAACACCATTACCCCCTCCATATAACAGACATCAGAACACATTACCCACCTCCACTTTATAACAGACATCCGAATACCATTACCCCACCTCATCCTATAACAGACATCAGAACACCATTACCCACCTCCACTCTATAACAGACATCAGAACACCATTACCCCACCTCCACTCTATAACAGACATCCGAACACCATACCCCACCTCCACTCTATAACAGACATCAGAACACCATACCCCCCTCCATCCTATAACAGACATCAGAACACCATTAACCACCTCCATCCTATAACAGACATCAGAACACCATTACCCCACCTCCACTCTGAAACAGAATCAGAACACCATTACCCCACCTCCACTCTATAACAGACATCAGAAACACCATTACCCCCACTCCACCTAAAACAGACTCAGAACACAATTACCCCACCTCACCTATAACAGACACAGAACACCATTACCACACCTCCACTCTATAACAGACATCAGAACACCATTACCCCACCTCCACTCTATAACAGACATCAGAACACCATTACCCCACTCCACTCTATAACAGACATCAGGAACCCATTACCCACCTCCACTATAAAAGACATCAGAACACGATTACCCCACCTATCCCAATAACAGACATCAGAACACCATTACCCCACCTCCATCCTATAACCGACATCAGAACACACCTCACCCTATAACAGACATCAGAACACCACCTCCACCCTATAAACAGACATCAGAACACCACCTCCACCTATAACAGACATCAGAACACCATTACCCCACTCCATCCTATAACAGAGATCAGACACCATTACCCACCTCCACTCTATAACAGCCATCAGAACACCACCTCCACCCTATAAACATACATCAGAAAACCATTACCCCACCTCCATCCTATAACAGACATCAGAACACATTACCCCACCTCCACCTATAATAAACCATCAGAACACCACCTCCATCATAAACAGATATCAGAACACCATACCCCACCCCATCCTATAAACAGACATCAGAACACCATTACCCCACCTCACTCTATCACAGACATCAGAAACACCATACCCCACTCCACTCTATAACAGAACATCAGAAACACCATTACCCACCTCCACTCTATAACAGACATCAGAACACCATTACCCCACCTCCACTCTATAACAGACATCAGAACACCATTACCCCACCTCACTCTATAACAGACATCCGAAACCATTACCCCACCTCCACTCTATAACAGACATCAGCACACCATTACCCCACCCCACTCTATAACAGACATCAGAACACCATTACCCCACCTCCACTCTATAACAGACATCAGAACACCATTACCCCACCTCCACTCTATAACAGACATCAGAACACCATTACCCACCTCCACTTATAACAGACATCAGAACACCATTACCCCACCTCCACTTATAACAGACATCAGAAACCATACCCCACCTCCATCCTATAACAGACATCAGAACACCATTACCCCACTCCACTCTATAACAGACATCAGAACACCATACCCACCTCCACTCTATAACAGACATCAGAACCCATTACCCCACTCACACTCTATAACAGACATCAGAACACATTACCCCACCTCCTCTATAACAGACATCAGAACACCATTACCCCACTCCATCCTATAACAGACATCAGAACACCATTACCCACCTCCATCTATAACAGACATCAGAACACCATTACCACACCACTCTATAACAGACATCAGAACACATTACCCCACCTCCACTCTATAACAGACATCAGACACCATTACCCCACCTCCACTCTAAACAGAAATCAGAACACCATTACCCCACACTCGACACAGCTACCACCTCCATCAAAGACATCAGAACACCATTACCCCACCTCACTCTATAACAGACATCAGAACACCATTACCCACCTCACTCTATAACAGACATCAGAACAACAGTTTACCCCACCTCCACCTATAACAGACATCAGACACAATACCCCACCTCCCTCCTATAACGACATCAGAAACACACCTCCACCCTATAACAGACATCAGAACACCATTACCCACCCCATCTATAACCGACATCAGAACACCAACCTCACCCTATAACAGACATCAGAACACCATTACCCACCTCCATCCTATAACAGACATCAGAACACACCTCACCCTATAACAGACATCAGAACACCACCTCCACCCTATAACAGACATCAGAACACACATTACCCACCTCCATCCTATAACAGAGATCAGAAACACCATTACCCCAATCCACTCTATAACAGCCATCAGAACACCACCTCCACCCTATACAGACATCAGAACACCATTACCACCTCCATCCTATAACAGACATCAGAACACCATTACCCCACCTCCACCCTATAACAGACATCAGAAAACCACTCCACCCTTAACAAAACATCAGACACACTCATCTATAACAGACATATCAGAACACCATTACCCCACCTCACTCTAAACAGACATCAGAACACCATTACCCCACTCCACTCTATAACAGACATCAGAACACCATTACCCAACCTCCACTCTATAACAGACATCAGAACACCATTACCCCACCTCCACTCTATAACAGACATCAGAACACCATTACCCCACCTCCACTCTATAACACAGACATCAGAACACCATTACCCCACCTCCAATCTATAACAGACATCAGAAACACCATTACCCCACCTCCACTCTATAACAGACATCAGAACACCATTACCCCACCCTATAACAGACATCAGAACACCAACCCCACCTCACTCTATAAAAGACATCAGAACACCAATACCCCACCTCCACTTTATAACAGACATCAGAACACCATTACCCCACCTCCACTTTATAACAGACATCAGAAACCATTACCCACCTCCATCCTATAACAGACATCAGACACCATTACCCCACCTCCACTCATAACAGACATCAGAACACCATTACCCCATCCTCCACTCTATAACAGACATCAGAACCCATTGACCCCACCTCCACTCTATAAAGACATCAAGAACACCATTACACCACTCCCTCCTATAACAGACATCAGAACACCATTACCCCACCTCCACCTATAACAGACATCAGAAACCATTACCCCACCTCACTCTATAACAGACATCAGAACACATTACCCCCACTCCACTCTATAACAGACATCAGAACACAATTACCCACCTCCACTCTATAACAGACATCAGAACACCATTACCCCACCTCACTCTATAACAGAATCAGAACACCATATCCCACCTCCACTTTATAACAGACATCAGAACACCGTTACCCCACCTCATCCTATAACAGACATCAGAACACCATTACCCCACCTCCATCCTATAACCGACATCAGAACACCACCTCCACCCTATAACAGACATCAGAACACCACCTCCACCCTATAACAGACATCAGAACACCACCTCCACCCTATAACAGACATCAGAACACCATTACCCCACCTCCATCCTATAACAGAGATCAGAACACCATTACCCCACCTCCACTCTATAACAGCCATCAGAACCAACCCACCTCACCCTATAACATACATCAGAACACCATTACCCCACTCCATCCTATAACAGACATCAGAACACCATTACCCCACCTCACCCCTATAACAGACATCAGAACAACACCTCCACCCTATAACAACATCAGAACACCTCCCATCCTATAACAGAATCAGAACACCATACCACCACCTCCATCCATAACAGACATCGAACACCATTACCCCACCTCCACTCTATAACAGACATCAGAACACCATTACCCACCTCCACTCTATAACAGACATCAGAACACCCTTACCCACTACCACTCTATAACAGACATCAGAACACCATTACCCACCTCCACTCTATAACAGACATCAGAACACATTACCCCACTCCACTCTATAACAGACATCAGAACACATTACCCCACCTCCACTCTATAACAAGACATCAGAACACCATTACCCCACCTCCACTCTATAACAGACATCAGAAACACCATTACCCCACCCTAATAACAGACATCAGAACACCATTACCCCATCTCCACTCTATAACAGACATCAGAATACCATTACCAACCTCCACCCTATAACAGACATCAGAACACCATTACCCCACCTCCACTCTATAACAGACATCAGAACACCATACCCCACCTCCACTCTATAACAGACATCAGAACACCATTACCCACCTCCACTCTATAACAGACATCAGACACCATTACCCCCTCCACTCTATAACAGACATCAGAACACCATTACCCCACCTCCACCATAACGACATCAGAACACATTACCCCACCTCCACTCTATAACAGACAAAATCATAATAACACCATTACCCCACCCTATAACAGACATCAGAACACATTACCCCATTCCATCTATACAGACATCAGAATACCATTACCACACCTCCACCTATAACAGACATCAGAACACCATTACCCACCCTCCACTCTATAACAGACAACAGAACACCATTACCCCACCCTATAACAGACATCAGAACACCATTACCCCACCTCCACTCTATAACAGACAACAGAAAACCATTACCCACCTCATCCTATAACAAACACAAAACACCATTACCCCACCTCCACCCTGTAACAGACATCAGAACACCATTACCCCACCTCCATCCTATAACAGACATCAGAACACCATTACCCCACCTCCACCATGTAACAGACATCAGGACACCATTACCCCACCTCCATCCTAACAGACATCAGAACACCTTACCCCACCTCCACCTATAACAGACATCAGAACACACCTCCACCCTATAACAGACATCAGAAACCATTACACCACCTCCATCATATAACAGACATCAGAACTCCATTACCCCACCTCACTCTATCACGACATCAGACACCACCTCCACCCTATAACATACACTCAGAACACCATTACCCCACCTCCATCCTATAACAGACATCAGAACACCACCACCTCCACCCTATAACAGACTAGAACACCACTCCACCTATAAAAGACATCAGACACCCCCCCATCTATAACAGACATCAGAACCACATTACCCACCTCACTCTATAACAGACATCAGAACACCATTACCCCACCTCCACTCCTAATAACAGACATCAGAACACATTACCCCACCTCCTCATAACAAAGACAATCAGAACACCATACCCACCTCCACTCTATAACAGACATCAGAACACCATTACCCCACCTCCACTTTATAACAGACATCAGAAAACCATTACCCCCACCTCCACTTTAAAACGACATCAGAATACCATTACCCCACTCCATCCTATAACAGACATCAGAACACCATTACCCACCTCCACTCTATAACAGACATCAGAACACCCATTACCCCACCTACCACTCTATAACAGACATCAGACACCATTACCCACACTCTCCACTCTATAACAGACATCAGAACACCTTACCCCACTCCACTCTATAACAGGACATCAGAAACCATACCCACTCCACCTCTATAACAGACATCAGAACACCATTTACCCAACCTCCACTCTATAACAGACATCAGAAAACACCATTACCACACCTCATCTATAACAGACATCAGAACCATTACCCCACTCCACCCTGTAAACAGACATCAGAACACAACCCCACCTCCATCTATAACAGACATCAGAACACCATTTACCCCACCTCCACCTAGTAAAGAGATCAGAACACCATTACCCCACCTCCATCTATAAACAGACATCAGAAACACCACCTCCACTCCTATAACAGACATCAGACCACCAGTACCCACTCACCATCCTATAACAGAATCAGAACACAATTACCCAACCTCCACTCTATAACGACATCAGAACACCATTACCACCTCCACCTCTATAACAGACATCAGAACACCATTACCCCACCTCCACTCTATAAACAGACATCAGAACACCATACACCTCCAATCTAGTAACAGAGATCAGAAACACCATTACCCCACCCCACGATAACAGACATCAGAACAACCATTACCCCACCTCCATCCTAACAGACATCAGAAACTTACCCACCTCACCCTATAACAGACATCAGAACAACCATTACCCCACCTCATCTATAACAGACATCAGAACACCTTACCCCACTCACTCTATAACAGACATCAGAACACCATTACCCCACCTCATCCTATAACAGACATCAGAAACACCATTACCCCACCCCACCCTATAACAGACATCAGAAACACATTACCCCACCTCACTCTATAACAGACATCAAAACATTACCCCACCTCCACTCTAACCAGACATCAGAACACCATACCCCACTCCACTCTATAACAGACATCAGAACACCATTACCCCCACCTCCACTCTATAACAGACATCAGAACACCATTACCCCACCTCCACTCTATAACAGAATCAGAAACACCATTACCCACCTCCACTCTATACAGACATCAGAACACATTACCCCATCCACTCTATAACAGACATCAGAATACCATACCACACTCCACCCTATAAACAGACATAGAAACACATTACCCCACCTCCACTCTATAACAGACACAGAAAACCATACCCACTCCCTATAACAGACATCAGAACACCATTACCCCACCCACTCTATAACAGACAACAGAACCCATACCCACCTCCATCCTATAACAGAACATCAGAACACCATTACCCCACCTCCACCTTAACAGACATCAGACACCATTACCCACCTCCACTCTATAACAGACATCAGAACACCATTACCCCACTCCACACTAAAACAGACTCAGCACCATTACCCCACCTCCACCTATAACAGACATCAGAACACCATTACCCCACTCCACTCTATAACAGACATCAGAACACTTACCACCTCCACTCTATAACAGACATCAGAACACCATTACCCCACCTCACTCCTATAAACAGACATCAGAACACCATTACCCCACCTCCCACTCTATCACAGACATCAGAACACCACCTCCACCCTATAACAACATCAGAACACATTACCCCACCTCCATCTATAACAGACATCAGAACACCACCTCCACCCTATAACAGACATCAGAACACCACCTCCACCCTATAACAGACATCAGAACACCACCTCCACCTATAAACAGACATCAGACACCATTACCCCACTCCACCTATAACAGACACAGAACACCATTACCCCACTCCACCTATAACAGACATCAGAACACCACCCCCCCTCCATCGTATACAAGACATCAGAACACCATTACCCAACTCCATCTATAACAGACATCAGAAACACCATTACCCCACTCACCTAAACAGACATCAGAAACACCATACCCCACCTCCACTATAAAGACATCAGAACACCATTACCCCACCTCCATCCTATAACAGACATCAGAACACCATTAACCCACCTCCACCCTATAAAAGACATCAGAACACCATTTACCCACCTACATCCTATAACAGACATCAGAAACACCATTACCCCACCTCCACCCTTAAACAGAATCAGAACACCATTACCCACCTCCACTCTATAACAGACATCAGAACAACACCTCCACCCTATAACAGACATCAGAAACACCACTACCCCATCCCTATAACAGGACATCAGAACACCATTACCCCACCTCCACTATAACAGACATCAGACACCATTACCCACACCTCATCTATAACAGACATCAGAACACCATTACCCCACCTCACTCTATAACAGACATCAGAACAACCATACCCCACCTACCCCACTCTATAACAGACATCAGAACACCATACCCCACCTCCACTCTATAACAGACATCAGAAACCATACCCACCTCCACTCACTAACAGACATCAGAACACCATTACCCCACCTCCATCCTATAACAGAATCAGACACCATTACCCCACCTCACTCTATAACAGACATCAGAACACCATTACCCACTCCTCCTATAACAGACATCAGAAACACCATTACCCCACCTCACCTATAACAGACATCAGAACACCATTACCCACCACACTATAACAGAATCAGAACACCATTACCCCACCTCCACTCTATAACAGACATCAGAACACCATTACCCCACCTCCACTTATAAACAGACATCAGAACACCATTACCCCACCTCCCACTACTATAACAGACATCAGAACACCATTACCCACCCCACTCTATAAACAGACATCAGAACACCATTACCCCACTCCCTCATAACAGACATCAGAACACCATTACCCCACCTCCACTCTATAACAGACATCAGAAATACCATTACCACACCTCCATCCTATAAACAGACATCAGAACACCTTACCCCACCTCACCTCGATAACAGACATACGAACACATACCCACCCTACACGACATCAGAAAACCATTACCCACCTCCATCTCTAAACAGACATACAGAACACCATTACCCCACCTCCATCCTAGAACAGAATCAGAACACCATTACCCCACCTCCACTCCTTAACAGACATCAGAACACCATTCACCACCTCCACCCTATAAACAGACATCAGAACACCATTACCCACTCCACTCTTAACAGACATCAGTACACCATTACCCACCAATCCATATAACGACATCAGAACACCATACCCACCTAACTCTATAACAGACATCAGAACACCACCCCACCCTATAACAGAATCAGAACACCATACCCCACCTCCATCTATAACAGACATCAGAACCTACCCCACCTCACTTATAACAGACATCAGAACTACCACTCCACCTATAACAGACATCAGAACACCATTACCCCACCTCCACCTATAACAGACATCAGAACACACCCACCCACTATAACAGAATCAGAACAACACCTCCACCCTATAACAGGACATCAGAACACCACCCCACCTTAACAGACATCAGAACACATTACCCCACCTCACTCTTATAACGACATCAGAACACCATACCCCACCTCCAGCCTAACAGACATCAGAACACCATTACCCAACCTCCTCCTATAACAAACATCAGAACACCATTACCCCACTCCACTCTATAACAGAATCAGAACACCATACCCACCTCCACTTATAACAGACATCAGAACACATTACCCCACATCCACTTATAACGACAATCAGAAAACCATTACCCCACCTCCATCCTATAAACAGACATCAGAACACCATTACCCACCTCCACTCTATAACAGACATCAGAACACCATTACACCACCTCCACTTATAACAGACATCAGAACACCATTACCCACTCCACTCTATAACAGACATCAGAACCACCATACCCCACCTCCACTCCTATAACGACATCAGAACACCATTACCCCACCTCCACTCTATAACAGACTCAGAACACCATACCCCACCTCCACTCTAATAACAGACATCAGAACACCATTACCACACCACTCTATAACAGACATCAGAACACCATACCCACTCCACTCTATAACAGACATCAGAACACCATTACCCCACCTCACCTCTATAACAGACATAGAACACCATACCCACCTCCACCCTATAAACAGACATCAGAAACACATTACCCCACCTCACACTCTAAACAGACATCAGAACACCATTAACCCCACACCTTCCATCTATAACAGACACTACACAGAACACCATTACCACCACCTCCACTCTTATAACAGACATCAGAACACCATTACCACCTCCACTTCTATAACAGACATCAGAACACATACCCACCTCCACTTATAACAGACATCAGAACACCATTTACCCCACCTCACATCCTATAACAGACATCAGAACACATTACCAACCTCCACATCTATAACGACATCAGAACACCACCTCCACCCTATAACCAGACATCAGAACACCATACCCCACCTCCATCTATAACGACATCCGAACACTCACCTCCACCTATAACAGACATCAGAAACACATTACCCCACCTCCATCTATAACAGACAACAGAAACCACCATTACCCCACCCTATCCTATAAACAGACATCAGAACACCACCCACCTTAACAGAACAGAAACACCACCTTCCACCTATAACAGAAATCCGATACACCACCTCACCCCTAAACCAACATCAGAACACCATTACCCCACCTCCATCTTATAACAGACACAGAAACACCATTACCCCACCTCCACTCTATAACAGACATCAGAACACCCACCTCAACCTATAACGACATCAGAAAACCATTACCCCACCTCCATCCTATAACAGACATCAGAACACCATTACCCCACCTCCACTCTATAACGACATCAGAAAACACACCTCCACCCTATAACAAAATAGAACACCATCTTAGAACACCATACCCCACCTCCACTATAACAGACATCAGAACTACCATTACCCCACCTCCATCTATAACAGACATCAGAACACCATTTACACCACCTTCAACTCTATAACAGACATCAGAAACACCACCTCCATCCTATAACAGACATCAGAACACCATACCCACCTCCACTCTATAACAGACATCAGAAAACACCATTACCCACCCCATCCTATAACAGACATCAGAACACCATTACCCCACCTCCATCTATAACAGACACAGAACACATACACACCTCCACCTAACAGACATAAAACACCTTACCACCCACTCCTATAACAGACATCAGAACACCATTACCCCCACCTCCACTCTATAACAGACATCAGAACACCATTACCCCACCTCCATCATAACAGACATCAGAACACCATACCCCACTCACCCTAAACAGACATCAGAAACACCATTACCCCACTCACTCTATAACAGACATCAGAACACCATTACCCACCTCCACTCTATAAAGACATCAGAACACCATTACCCCACTCCACTCTATAACAGACATCAGAACACCATTACCCCACATCCATCTATAACAGACATCAGAAACCATTACCCACCTCCACTTATAACACAGACATCAGAACACCTTACCCACCTCCATCCTATAACAGACATCAGAAACACCCATATACCCCACCTCCACTCTCTATAACAGACATCAGAACACCACCCCACTCCTATAACAGACATCAGAACACATTACCCACCTCCATCAATAACGACATCAGAACACCACCTCCACCCTAAAAGACATCAGAACAACATTACCCCACATCCACTCCTTAACAGACATCAGAACCCCATTAACCCCACCTCCATCCTATAACAGACATCAGAAACACCACCTCCACACTTAACAGACATAGAACACCATCCACACTATAACAGACATAGAACCATTACCACCTCCACCTATAACAGACATCAGATACACCATTACCCACCTCCACTTCCTAAACAGACATCAGAACACCATTACCACACCTCCACTCTATAACAGACATCAGAACACAAACCACCTCCACCTATAACAGACATCAGAACACCATTACCCCACTCATCCTATAACAGACATCAGAACACCCTTAACCCCATCAACCTATAACAGACATCAGAACAACACCTCCACCCTATAACAAACATCGACACCACGCCATCCTATAATAGATATCAGAACACCATACCCACCTCCACTCTATAACAGACATCAGAACACCAAATTACCCCACCTCCACTCTAAACAGACATCAGAAACCACCATTCACCCCACCTCCACTCTAACACAGACTATCAGAACACCATTACCCCACCTACAACTCTATAACAGACTCAGAACCACCATTACCCCACATCCACTCTATAACAGACATCAGAACACATACCCCACCCCACTCTATAACAGGACATCAGAACACCATTACCCCACCTCCACTCTATAACCGACATCAGAAACCTATTACCCCACCTCAACTCATAACAGACATAGAACACCATTTACCCAAATCCACTTATAACAGACATCGAACACGCATTTACCCACCTCCACTCTATAACAGACATCAGAAACACCATTACCCCACCCTATAACAGGGACATCCGAACACCATTACCCCACTCCACCTCTATACAGACATCTCGAACACCATATTACCCCACGCCCACTTTATAACAGACATTCAGAACACCATTACCCCACCTCCACTTTATAACAGAATCAGATACCATTACCCCACCTCCATCTTAACAGACATCAGAAAACACCATTACCCACCTACACTCTATAACAGACATCAGAACACCATTACCCCACCTCCACTCATAACAGACATCAGAACACCATTACCCCACCTCCACTCTATAACCGACATCAGAACACCATTACCCCACCTCCCATCATTATAACAGACATACAGAAACACAATTACCCCACCTCCATCCTATAACAGACATCAGAACACCATTACCCCTACCTCCACTCTATAACAGACATCCCGAACACCAGTTACCCACTCCACCCTAAAACAGACATCAGACCACAATTTTACCCCACCTCCCACTCTATAACAGAACATCAGAACACCATTACCACACCTCCACTCTATATACAGACATCAGAACACCATTTACCCCACCTCCACTCTTATAACAGACATCAGAACACCATTACCCCACCCTCCACTCTATACCAGACATCAGAAACACCATTACCCCCACCTCCACCTTTATAACAGACCATCCCAGAACTACCGTTACCCCCACCTCCATCCCTATAACAGACATCAGAACACCATTACCACACCTCCATCCTATAACCGGACATCAGCAACAACCACCTCCACCCTATAACAGGACATCCGAAAAAAACCAACCCCCTCCACCCTATAACAGACATCAGAACACCACCTCCACCCTATAACAGACATCAGAACACCATTACCCCACCTCCATCCTATAACAGAGATCAGAACACCATTACCCCACCTCCACTCTATAACAGCCATCAGAACACCACCTCCACCCTATAACATACATCAGAACACCATTACCCCACCTCCATCCTATAACAGACATCAGAACACCATTACCCCACCTCCACCCTATAACAGACATCAGAACAACACCTCCACCCTATAACAAACATCAGAACACCACCTCCATCCTATAACAGATATCAGAACACCATTACCCCACCTCCATCCTATAACAGACATCAGAACACCATTACCCCACCTCCACTCTATAACAGACATCAGAACACCATTACCCCACCTCCACTCTATAACAGACATCAGAACACCATTACCCCACCTCCACTCTATAACAGACATCAGAACACCATTACCCCACCTCCACTCTATAACAGACATCAGAACACCATTACCCCACCTCCACTCTATAACAGACATCAGAACACCATTACCCCACCTCCACTCTATAACAGACATCAGAACACCATTACCCCACCTCCACTCTATAACAGACATCAGAACACCATTACCCCACCTCCACTCTATAACAGACATCAGAACACCATTACCCCACCCTATAACAGACATCAGAACACCATTACCCCATCTCCACTCTATAACAGACATCAGAATACCATTACCACACCTCCACCCTATAACAGACATCAGAACACCATTACCCCACCTCCACTCTATAACAGACATCAGAACACCATTACCCCACCTCCACTCTATAACAGACATCAGAACACCATTACCCCACCTCCACTCTATAACAGACATCAGAACACCATTACCCCACCTCCACTCTATAACAGACATCAGAACACCATTACCCCACCACTCTATAACAGACATCAGAACACCATTACCCCACCTCCACTCTATAACAGACATCAGAACACCATTACCCCACCTCCACTCTATAACAGACATCAGAACACCATTACCCCACCCTATAACAGACATCAGAACACCATTACCCCATCTCCACTCTATAACAGACATCAGAATACCATTACCACACCTCCACCCTATAACAGACATCAGAACACCATTACCCCACCTCCACTCTATAACAGACAACAGAACACCATTACCCCACCCTATAACAGACATCAGAACACCATTACCCCACCTCCACTCTATAACAGACAACAGAACACCATTACCCCACCTCCATCCTATAACAAACATCAAAACACCATTACCCCACCTCCACCCTGTAACAGACATCAGAACACCATTACCCCACCTCCATCCTATAACAGACATCAGAACACCATTACCCCACCTCCACCCTGTAACAGACATCAGGACACCATTACCCCACCTCCATCCTATAACAGACATCAGAACACCATTACCCCACCTCCACTCTATAACAGACATCAGAACACCACCTCCACCCTATAACAGACATCAGAACACCATTACCCCACCTCCATCCTATAACAGACATCAGAACTCCATTACCCCACCTCCACTCTATCACAGACATCAGAACACCACCTCCACCCTATAACATACATCAGAACACCATTACCCCACCTCCATCCTATAACAGACATCAGAACACCACCTCCACCCTATAACAGACATCAGAACACCACCTCCACCCTATAACAGACATCAGAACACCACCTCCATCCTATAACAGACATCAGAACACCATTACCCCACCTCCACTCTATAACAGACATCAGAACACCATTACCCCACCTCCACCCTATAACAGACATCAGAACACCATTACCCCACCTCCATCCTATAACAGACATCAGAACACCATTACCCCACCTCCACTCTATAACAGACATCAGAACACCATTACCCCACCTCCACTTTATAACAGACATCAGAACACCATTACCCCACCTCCACTTTATAACAGACATCAGAATACCATTACCCCACCTCCATCCTATAACAGACATCAGAACACCATTACCCCACCTCCACTCTATAACAGACATCAGAACACCATTACCCCACCTCCACTCTATAACAGACATCAGAACACCATTACCCCACCTCCACTCTATAACAGACATCAGAACACCATTACCCCACCTCCATCCTATAACAGACATCAGAACACCATTACCCCACCTCCATCCTATAACAGACATCAGAACACCATTACCCCACCTCCACTCTATAACAGACATCAGAACACCATTACCACACCACTCTATAACAGACATCAGAACACCATTACCCCACCTCCACTCTATAACAGACATCAGAACACCATTACCCCACCTCCACTCTATAACAGACATCAGAACACCATTACCCCACCTCCACCCTAAAACAGACATCAGAACACCATTACCCCACCTCCACTCTATAACAGACATCAGAACACCATTACCACACCTCCACTCTATAACAGACATCAGAACACCATTACCCCACCTCCACTCTATAACAGACATCAGAACACCATTACCCCACCTCCACTCTATAACAGACATCAGAACACCATTACCCCACCTCCACTTTATAACAGACATCAGAATACCATTACCCCACCTCCACTCTATAACAGACATCAGAACACCATTACCACACCTCCACTCTATAACAGACATCAGAACACCATTACCCCACCTCCACTCTATAACAGACATCAGAACACCATTACCCCACCTCCACTCTATAACAGACATCAGAACACCATTACCCCACCTCCACTCTATAACAGACATTGGGTATAAATAAAAACCACTACCTCTGCCCTCACCTCAGAACAGGCATTTAGGGATAAACGAAAAGCAACATTTTTAAAGCATGGCCTGTTTTAAAGCATGGATTTGACAAACCCTCTATATCTGTCCTACCCTCATATGACTGACACTGAAATAGTGTGCTATTCTTTTACAGTTATTATGGGAATGACAGTTATTATGGCACCAAAAGCAATACCTTTGTTTCTCCCTAGTTACTTATTGGCTGTGGTCTTTAGCTGGAAAATAGGCTTTTTGTTGCTTCCTCTTTTAGCCTCCTAAAAGCCCAGGACAGTGTGTGAAAGCTATGTGCTAATGGGCTAGGCCTTGAGAGATGGAGAATGTGTGAACTGAATGCTATAGTACTGCTGCTGCGCCAATGTTATTATTAGCCAAGCAGCCATTAGCGGAATTAACTGGAATTACACCTCCTTGCCTGAGGGGTCAGGGGGGGCACTGTACTCATTAGGCTGCTATTGTCCTGCGCTGTTCCCAACACTGCAGAAAGACAATAATGAGGAGGGGGAGCCAGACAATAGAGGGAGAAAAACATTGAGAAAAAAAACCAACATATTTTGTCTGCAGTTATTTCACTCTGTACAATGACTTTATTGTTTGTTCAGAAGGGAGAGAGGAGAGAACGAGAGAGGAGAGAGAAAGAGAGCGATGGGCAGACAGGCGACAGAAGACAGACGTTCCATTGCCTTAAATGGCAAATAATCAACACAGACAGAAAGAGGGAGAGAGGGATGGAGAGAAAGGAGGAAGAGTGGGCAGTAATTATGAGATTGGGGCATGTAAAGAATGTGTGGATTCCAGGTGCTCGGCGTGGTGTGTGTTCAACATTGTGCTTGAACAATACTCCCATTCCACAATGACATCAGTGGCCATAGAATTTTAAAAAACGACTAAATTGCAGAAAATGTTGGTCTTTATGATGTGTGTTCAGAAAGCTCCCTCTCAGCAACACACACCACCCACCTACACACACAATCGCTCTCACCCACACACACCACTTACACACACACAACACACACTCACACACACAAACACACACACACACACACACACACACGTATGTTCTCTGTCTGTCCCTTTGTCTCTGTGGATTATGAATAGACAATAACTAATCGTTGTGACACCAAAAGTTGACACATAATCCTCTCCCACTGGGCCTCCTTTCTAAATGGATGGCTCTCAACAAAATGAATCCTCTCCCACTGGGCCTCCTCTAAATGGATGGCTCTCAACAAAATGAATCCTCTCCCACTGGGCCTCCTTTCTAAATGGATGGCTCTCAACAAAATGAATCCTCTCCCACTGGGCCTCCTCTAAATGGATGGCTCTCAACAAAATGAATCCTCTCCCACTGGGCCTCCTCTAAATGGATGGCTCTCAACAAAATGAATCCTCTCCCACTGGGCCTCCTTTCTAAATGGATGGCTCTCAACAAAATGAATCCTCTCCCACTGGGCCTCCTCTAAATGGATGGCTCTCAACAAAATGAATGCTCTCCCACTGGGCCTCCTTTCTAAATGGATGGCTCTCAACAAAATGAATGCTCTCCCACTGGGCCTCCTCTAAATGGATGGCCCTCAACAACATTAATCCTCTCCCACTGGGCCTCCTTTCTAAATGGATGGCTCTCAACAAAATGAATGCTCTCCCACTGGGCCTCCTCTAAATGGATGGCCCTCAACAAAATGAATCCTCTCCCACTGGGCCTCCTTTCTAAATGGATGGCCCTCAACAAAATGAATCCTCTCCCACTGGGCCTCCTTTCTAAATGGATGGCCCTCAACAACATTAATCCTCTCCCACTGGGCCTCCTTTCTAAATGGATGGCTCTCAACAAAATGAATGCTCTCCTACTGGGCCTCCTCTAAATGGATGGCCCTCAACAAAATTAATCCTCTCCCACTGGGCCTCCTTTCTAAATGGATGGCCCTCAACAAAATTAATCCTCTCCCACTGGGCCTCCTTTCTAAATGGATGGCCCCCAACAAAATTAATCCTCTCCTACTGGGCCTCCTTTCTAAATGGATGGCCCTCAACAAAATGAATCATCTCCTACTGGGCCTCCTTTCTAAATGGATGGCCCTAAACAAAATTAATCCTCTCCCACTGGGCCTCCTTTCTAAATGGATGGCCCTCAACGAAATGAATGCCCTCCCACTGGGCCTACTCTAAATGGATGGCCCTCAACAAAATGAATCCTCTCCCACTGGGCCTCCTTTCTAAATGGATGGCCCTCAACGAAATGAATGCTCTCCCACTGGGCCTACTCTAAATGGATGGCCCTCAACAAAATGAAACCTCTCCCACTGGGCCTCCTTTCTAAATGGATGGCCCTCAACAAAATGAATCCTCTCCATCACAGAGGTCTACGTGCTCCTCCCTCATCTTTCTTCCACCTCTCCCCTCCTTTACCTCAATCTGTGGTACTCCACACCCTCTCTCTATCTCTGTCTGCCTCTCCATTCCTCTCTCCCTCCCCATCTCCTTTCTCAGTCCCATTCAGATCTCGCTGAGAGCCTGATGATTCCATTGTTGCCAAAGCACTTCTCACAGAGCTAAAAGCAAAGGGAATTAATGACGTCTCAGGCCCAAACAGCTTTCAATGGTCTACTCCTCCTCATCTCACGTTCTCTTCATTTTTCTCCTTCCCCCAGAGGGCTCCAGATAAGGGATATATTTCCATGACTCTGTCTCTCCCTCTCTTCCTCTAATTACCCTGGCTATCCCTTCTTTCTTACCCTTTCTGTTGATGTCTTTCTCTTTCTCTCTCTCTCAATCTCCCGATCTCTGTCTATCCCTACTTCTGTCGACTTCTCTATGTCTCTCGCTGATTCACCCTCCTCCCTTCTCTCTCTACCGTTTTATCTGTCGCTCCTCTCTCCCTCCATCCCTCCCTCTGTCCTACCCTGACAGCTGGGATCTCTAGTCTCTGTTAGTGTATGGGGTGTCATAGTGAAGCTGCATGAGACTTCATGATGTCTTAGGCACTGTGGGACTCAGGGACTTTCACACACACAGTCTCTCTCTCACACACACTCTCCCACACACACATACACCTTTCTCTCACAGATGTGCACACATGCACACACACACGCACACACACACACACACACACACACACACACACACACACACACACACACACACACACACACACACACACACACACACACACACACACACACACACACACACACACACACACACATACACACACAAACACGGACACACGCACACACACACACACTCCCCAGACCTCTCTCTGTGTGTCAGTGTGTTAGATCAGAGCCAACAGAAACTACAGGGGTTGGCTCATATGGGGCTCTTTTGGCCTGAGGGAGAAACCTATCAGGAGAGATGATTGTGTGTGTGTGTGTGTGTGTGTGTGTGTGTGTGTGTGTGTGTGTGTGTGTGTATGTGTGTGTGTGTGTGTGTGTGTGTGTGTGTGTGTGTGTGTGTGTGTGTGTGTGTGTGTGTGTGTGTGTGTGTGTGTGTGTGTGTGTGTGTGGCAGAGAATACAAGTGAGATAGAGACCAATTATAAACAGATACAGTGAGATAGAGAGTCGACACCTGACTCAGCATACCATTACTATGCTATTGTATTAGTGCCAGTGCAGAGGGTGTGGTCTGGGTTTGGTAGTGGGTGTGTGTATGCCTCAAGCTCATTTTATATTATTTGTCTGCGTGTGTGATCATATTTCTGTGTGTGTCTGTGTCTCTCTTTGTGTGTGTGTGTGTGTGTGTGTCTCTCTCGTTGTGTGTGTGTGTGTGTGTGTGTGTGTGTGTGTGTGTGTGTGTGTGTGTGTGTGTGTGTGTTATCAGTGTCCTCCCAGCACCTGCTATGCTCCTCCCTCCTTCTGTCCTCTCCCTGAACTCTGGCCCAACGTTCACCGCAATCACTACAGGACACAGCCAACATACTAATGACGAATGGAGAGAGGGAGAAAGAGAGAAATGGTGATGGAGAGAGAGAGGCAGATAGAGGGTGTGAGATGGGGACGGAGAGAGAGATAAAGGGTGTCTATGATAGAAAGTGTGTGACAGTGTTAGAGATGAGAAGAAGAGGAAGATAGAGGGGAGGGGGAGCAAGGTGAAGGAGAGGTAGAGAGGAGGATGAGAGAGTCAGAGAGGGAAAGACTGAGACAGTGTGACGAAGGGGGGGAGGGAGAGCAGGAGAGAGATATGGAGATGGAGGGAGAGTCAAGGAAAGTAAAGGAAGAAGGGAAAGGGGGAAGGGGTGAAGGGAGGGGGGAAGGGAGGAAGGGGGATAGCAAAGTGATGAGGCGAAAAAGCAGAGCACACCAGAGAGAAATCTAGATGATGAAGACAGCTGAGGCACAGAAATAGACATGGATAGATAGGAGAGAGAGGGGGAGAGAGAGAGAAAGAGAGAGAAAATGAAGAAGAGAGGAAGAGAGGCAGAAGGAATGATGGAAAGGTGAGAGAGCGAGGGAAAGAGGGGGAAAGAGAAAGAATGGAGGGAGAGAAAGAGAAGGAAAAGCAGAGCGAGAGAGAAAGTGAAGGATAGAGATACTGACATTTTCAGTGTTTGACCATATCTGCAGCCCAAGCACCCGGTCCCCCACCCCTACCTTTTGATCACAGTGGTATCCCCCAGGGGAGTGGCTCACCTGATTGGCTGCCATTCAGGACGTGAGGCAGGGGTCTAGAGGTGAGGGTGTCTGCTGATGGGTTGCTAGGCGATGGATGTGTGGGGAGTTGGCTGCGGAAAAAGGGTTAGAAGGATGTTTGTGTGTCTGCGTGTTTGTAAGTGCTTGTGTTAGTGTGTGTGCACAGATTTGTATTTGTAGCTAAGTGTGTATGACAATGCCTGGGGGTGTGAGGATGTGAGTGATGGGAGGTACCTAACTGAGCAGTGTGGTGTGTGTGTGTGTGTGTGTGTGTGTGTGTGTGTGTGTGTGATTGGCTAACACAGGTAGAGGTGTGTAATCACTATCATTACCTCCCCTCAGAGGAATATGCTATACTTTAGACTAAAGGGAAATGATAGGAACCATCCCACCACATCCTCAACACCACAACAATGAGTCAGAATGACAGGGTTTGTGTGTACTGTGTGTTCACTGTGTTTTTCTCAGCGTGTGAGGGCATTGATGAGAGGCTTATTACTTACGTAGGTACTTACATTTGTCCTATTTCACACATGTACAAGTGTGTATTATATGCATGTGAATTGTAAAAGTTCTTTTTTGCATATCCCCTGAGATCTAGTACAACTGACTGTCCTACCGATCCTCGACTTCGGCGATGTCATTTACAAAATAGCCTCCAACACTCTACTCAGCAAATTGGATGCAGTCTATCACAGTGCCATCCGTTTTGTCACCAAAGCCCCATATACTACCCACCACTGCGACCTGTATGCTCTCGTTGGCTGGCCCTCACTATATATCAGTCGCCAAACCCACTGGCTCCAGGTCTTCTATAAGACGTTGCTAGGTAAAGTCCCCCCTTATCTCAGCTCACTGGGCACCATAGCAGCACTCACCCGCAGCACGCGCTCCAGCAGGTATATTTCACTGGTCACCCCCAAAGCCAATTCCTCCTTCGGCCGCCTTTCCTTCCAGTTCTCTCCTGCCAATGACTGGAACGAACTGCAAAAATCACTGAAGCTGGAGACTCATATCTCCCTCACTAGCTTTAAGCACCAGCTGTCAGAGCAGTGCACAAATCACTGCACCTGTACATAGCCAATCTGTAAATAGCCCATCCAACTACCTCATCACCATTTTGTTATTTATTTTATTTATTTTGCTCCTTTGCACCCCAGTACCACTATGGCCTATTTATTGCCTCACTCCCCTTATCCTACCTCATTTGATCACACTGTATTTAGACTTTCTCTATTGTATTATTGACTGTATGTTTGTTTATTCCATGTGTAACTCTGTGTTGTTGTATGTGTTGAACTGCTTTCCTTTATCTTGGTCAGGTCACAGTTGTAAATGAGAACTTGTTCTCAACTAGCCTACCTGGTTAAATCAAGGTGAAATAAAAAATTAAAGACGCCCTCAGAGAGTGTGGTCACGGCCAGGCATCAGCTGTTATTGACAGAGACCCTGGAGAAGCTAGGGGTAAGTGTCTTGCTCAAGGGCACATCGGAAAGATGTTTTACCTAGCCGCTCAGGGATTCAAACCAGCAACCTTTCGGTTACTGGCCCAACGCTCTAACCGCTAGGCTACCTGCCGTCAGTAGGTAAATATAGCAGTTTTTTCTCACTATTAATGAATCCAAACAGCCTAAGGCAGATGGATAAAATAGCCTAAGGCAGATGGATAAAACAGCCTAAGGCAGATGGAGAGGGAGAAAAAAGCAAGCAGGAGATAGATCAGATTGTTGCAGGCAGCTGTAGATACCTTGTGTTATTTTGTAGTGAAATATGTGGCAGTATTTTTGAGTGGTCATGTGGGAGGTAGGGTCACCTTGGTGGGAGAAGGGCCCCTGGAATGATGCCTCTGTATGGAGCGTTAAGAGGATGGGAGTGGACACAGTGTTGGATGGCCATGAAAAGACAAAGCGAGGGATGAGAAGAGGCGAGAGGCGTGATAAAGAGAGTGGTGACAGATTGTCATTAGGAAGGACAGCTGTCTTTCTCTATGGTGAATTTTATCATCCATAATCCCTGCACTCACACACACAAACATACAGACTTACTCAGTGCCACTAGGATGTAAAGATTGTGAGTAATTGAGCTGACATACTTACAGTATATTAACTTCAGTATATTAAAATGAACACTGCTTTAATAAGGAGAATGAGAGAGAGAGTGGGAGGGAGGGAGAGAGAGGGAGAGCATCAGAGAGAGAGAGAGCATCAGAGAGAGAGAGACAATGAGGGAGAGCATCAGAGAGAAAGACAATGAGGGAGAGCATCAGAGAGAGAGAGACAATGAGGGAGAGCATCAGAGAGAGAGAGACAATGAAGGAGAGCATCAGAGAGAGAGAGAGACAATGAGGGAGAGCATCAGAGAGAGAGAGAGACAATGAGGGAGAGCATCAGAGAGAGAGAGAGAGAGAGACAATGAGGGAGAGCATCAGAGAGAGTGAGATTGACAGTGGAAGGGGTAGTGTGAGATTGACAGTGGAAGGGGTCATGTGATATGAAAGCGGCGGAGAAAATCAAAGAAAAATTAAGTGGATTTGCATATTTCTATGAACTCTGCAAGTAGGCCTTTCTAATGATTTCATCTCAATCACAGTTTCCTCATTTCAGCCCTCTGCCTTTTCAGCCTGCTCACCCTTTCCTCTTCTAAACAGGCCTCACTACTCTGTCAGCCTGCTCACCCTTTCCTCTACTAAACATGCCTCATTACTCTGTCAGCCTGCTCACCCTTTCCTCTTCTAAACAGGCCTCACTACTCTGTCAGCCTGCTCACCCTTTCCTCTACTAAACATGCCTCATTACTCTGTCAGACTGCTCACCCTTTCCTCTTCTAAACAGGCCTCACTACTCTGTCAGACTGCTCACCCTTTCCTCTACTAAACAGGCCTCATTACTCTGTCAGCCTGCTCACCCTTTCCTCTACTAAACAGGCCTCATTACTCTGTCAGACTGCTCACCCTTTCCTCTACTAAACAGGCCTCACTACTCTGTCACCCTTGGGAAGCTTTCCCTTTATCTCCATCCCTCTTAACATATTCCCTACTTTTCTATCTCTTTCGTCGCTCTGCCTCCTTCTCTTCTGTTTCACATTACTGCTTCTGTCATTATCATACACCCTCCTCTCTCTCCTCTGTCATTATCATTCACACTCCTCTCTCTCCTCTGTCATTATCATACACCCTCCTCTCTCTCCTCTGTCATTATCATACACACTCCTCTCTCTCCTCTGTCATTATCATACACACTCCTCTCTGTCATTATCATTCACACTCCTCTCTCTCCTCTGTCATTATCATACACCCTCCTCTCTCTCCTCTGTCATTATCATTCACACTCCTCTCTCTCCTCTGTCATTATCATACACCCTCCTCTCTCTCCTCTGTCATTATCATTCACACTCCTCTCTCTCCTCTGTCATTATCATACACCTTCCTCTCTCTCCTCTGTCATTATCATACACCCTCCTCTCTCTCCTCTGTCATTATCATATACACTCCTCTCTCCTCTGTCATTATCATACACACTCCTCTCTCTCCTCTGTCATTATCATACACCCTCCTCTCTCTCCTCTGTCATTATCATACACACTCCTCTCTCTCCTCTGTCATTATCATACACACTCCTCTCTCTCCTCTGTCATTATCATTTCCACTCCTCTCTCTTCTCTGTCATTATCATACACACTCCTCTCTCTCCTCTGTCATTATCATACACACTCCTCTCTCTCCTCTGTCATTATCATTCACACTACTCTCTCTCCTCTGTCATTATCATTCACACTCCTCTCTCTCCTCTGTCATTATCATACACACTCCTCTCTCTCCTCTGTCATTATCATACACACTCCTCTCTCTCCTCTGTCATTATCATACACACTCCTCTCTCTCCTCTGTCATTATCATACACACTCCTCTCTCTCCTCTGTCATTATCATACACACTCCTCTCTCTCCTCTGTCATTATCATACACACTCCTCTCTCCTCTGTCATTATCATACACACTCCTCTCTCTCCTCTGTCATTATCATACACACTCCTCTCTCTCCTCTGTCATTATCATACACACTCCTCTCTCTCCTCTGTCATTATCATACACACTCCTCTCTCTCCTCTGTCATTATCATTCACACTCCTCTCTCTCCTCTGTCATTATCATACACACTCCTCTCTCTCCTCTGTCATTATCATACACACTCCTCTCTCCTCTGTCATTATCATACACACTCCTCTCTCCTCTGTCATTATCATACACACTCGTCTCTCTCCTCTGTCATTATCATACACACTCCTCTCTCTCCTCTGTCATTATCATTCACACTCGTCTCTCTCATCTGTCCATCCCTTAACCTGGTCTCTGGACATGTTTTATGTATTACACTGTCCTGCCAATGTGTGTGTCCACAGTGTGTGTTTGTGGCTTTGGCTGTGTGTGTGTGTGTGTGTGTGTCCACAGTGTGGGTGTCCACAGTGTATGTCTGTTTGTGCTTCAATATACTACTAATGTTGTGTCTCTAGAGATGTTTTATGTATGACGACGTCCTGCTATAATGTGTGTCCACGGTGTGTGTCCGCAGTGTGTGTCCACAGTGTGTGTCCACGGTGTGTGTGTTCATATGTGTGTGTGTCCATGGTGTGTGTCCATGGTGTGTGTCCACGGTGTGTGTCCACAGTGTGTGTCCACAGTGTGTGTCCACGGTGTGTGTGTTTATAGTGTGTGTGTGTTCATGGTGTGTGTGTGTCCATGCTGTGTGTGTCCATGGTGTGTGTCCATGGTGTGTCTTCATCAAATCCAATTTATTTATATAGCCCTTCTTACATCAGCTGATATCTCAAAGTGCTGTACAGAAACCCAGCCTGAAACCCCAAACAGCAAGCGATGCAGGTGTAGAAGCACGCTGGCTCCTCGGCACAGCATGTGTGCGTGTGTGTGTGTGTGTGTGGCGGTATAAAGGTTGTTATGTGAGCTAGGTGTTAACTGGCCGAGGAGGTTCGTTAATATTCTCCTTGCGAGTTCACCCATCAGGAACAGGGCCAGGAAACTGATGAGTCAGAGAGAGAGAGAGAGACAGAGAGAGAGAGAGAGAGAGAGAGAGAGAGAGAGAGAATAACAGAAAGAGGGAGGAAGGAAGGAAGGATGGAGAAATAGACAAAAAGAGAGGGCGAAAGGGAAGGAGAGACTGAGGGAAAGAGATGGCGATAAAGAGTCATAAAGAAGTCCATTGAGGCAGTCAGAGAAAGGAAAGATGATATCATCCACAGAGAAATTATCACATTGTTAACTTGGCTCCAAATTGGAAGAATGGGGGCAAGGTGTTGGCAAGTGTACCCTGCAGAGGTGGCATACCAAGACCCAGTGAAAATAAACGACTAATCATCCACCTCCTGGTTAGCACACCACACTGAACCCACCCTCGACCCCTACCAGCTACATCACACACCACAATGAACCCACCCTCGACCCCCTACCAGCTACGTCACACACCACAATGAACCCACCCTCGACCCCCTACCAGCTACATCACACACCACACTGAACCCACCCTCGACCCCTACCAGCTACATCACACACCACACTGAACCCACCCTCGACCCCCTACCAGCTACATCACACACCACACTGAACCCACCCTCGACCCCTACCAGCTACATCACACACCATACTGAACCCACCCTCGACCCCTACCAGCTACATCACACACCACACTGAACCCACCCTCGACCCCCTACCAGCTACATCACACACCACACTGAACCCACCCTCGACCCCTACCATCTACATCACACACCACAATGAACCCACCCTCGACCCCCTACCAGCTACATCACACACCACACTGAACCCACCCTCGACCCCTACCAGCTACATCACACACCACAATGAACCCACCCTCGACCCCCTACCAGCCAAATCACACACCACACTGAACCCACCCTCGACCCCCTACCAGCTACATCACACACCACACTGAACCCACCCTCGACCCCTACCAGCTACATCACACACCACAATGAACCCACCCTCGACCCCCTACCAGCTACGTCACACACCACAATGAACCCACCCTCGACCCCCTACCAGCTACGTCACACACCACAATGAACCCACCCTCGACCCCTACCAGCTACATCACACACCACAATGAACCCACCCTCGACCCCCTACCAGCTACATCACACACCACAATGAACCCACCCTCGACCCCTACCAGCTACGTCACACACCACAATGAACCCACCCTCGACCCCCTACCAGCTACATCACACACCACAATGAACCCACCCTCGACCCCCTACCAGCTACATCACACACCACACTGAACCCACCCTCGACCCCCTACCAGCTACATCACACACCACACTGAACCCACCCTCGACCCCCTACCAGCTACATCACACACCACACTGAACCCACCCTCGACCCCTACCAGCTACATCACACACCACAATGAACCCACCCTCGACCCCCTACCAGCTACATCACACACCACACTGAACCCACCCTCGACCCCCTACCAGCTACATCACACACCACACTGAACCCACCCTCGACCCCCTACCAGCTACATCACACACCACAATGAACCCACCCTCGACCCCCTACCAGCTACATCACACACCACAATGAACCCACCCTCGACCCCCTACCAGCTACGTCACACACCACAATGAACCCACCCTCGACCCCCTACCAGCTACATCACACACCACACTGAACCCACCCTCGACCCCCTACCAGCTACGTCACACACCACAATGAACCCACCCTCGACCCCCTACCAGCTACATCACACACCACAATGAACCCACCCTCGACCCCCTACCAGCTACATCACACACCACACTGAACCCACCCTCAACCCCCTACCAGCTACATCACACACCACACTGAACCCACCCTCGACCCCCTACCAGCTACGTCACACACCACAATGAACCCACCCTCGACCCCTACCAGCTACGTCACACACCACAATGAACCCACCCTCGACCCCCTACCAGCTACATCACACACCACACTGAACCCACCCTCGACCCCTACCAGCTACATCACACACCACAATGAACCCACCCTCGACCCCTACCAGCTACATCACACACCACACTGAACCCACCCTCGACCCCTACCAGCTACATCACACACCACAATGAACCCACCCTCGACCCCCTACCAGCTACGTCACACACCACAATGAACCCACCCTCGACCCCTACCAGCTACATCACACACCACAATGAACCCACCCTCGACCCCTACCAGCTACATCACACACCACAATGAACCCACCCTCGACCCCTACCAGCTACATCACACACCACAATGAACCCACCCTCGACCCCCTACCAGCTACGTCACACACCACAATGAACCCACCCTCGACCCCTACCAGCTACATCACACACCACAATGAACCCACCCTCGACCCCCTACCAGCTACATCACACACCACAATGAACCCACCCTCGACCCCCTACCAGCTACGTCACACACCACAATGAACCCACCCTCGACCCCTACCAGCTACATCACACACCACAATGAACCCACCCTCGACCCCTACCAGCTACATCACACACCACACTGAACCCACCCTCGACCCCTACCAGCTACATCACACACCACAATGAACCCACCCTCGACCCCTACCAGCTACATCACACACCACACTGAACCCACCCTCGACCCCTACCAGCTACGTCACACACCACACTGAACCCACCCTCGACCCCTACCAGCTACATCACACACCACACTGAACCCACCCTCGACCCCCTACCAGCTACATCACACACCACACTGAACCCACCCTCGACCCCCTACCATCTACATCACACACCACAATGAACCCACCCTCGACCTCTACCAGCTACATCACACACCACAATGAACCCACCCTCGACCCCCTACCAGCTACATCACACACCACAATGAACCCACCCTCGACCCCCTACCAGCTACGTCACACACCACACTGAACCCACCCTCGACCCCCTACCAGCTACGTCACACACCATGTAGCACGCAGCAACACAAAGACACTCCTCAGTCGGCAACATAAGCATGGGCCCTGACACACACAACACACTCCCTATACACACACCGGCCTGTCTGCCCAGCTCACAGAGGGTGGAGAAGCTTAGTTCACCTCAGGATGGTAGGTAGAACAGGGATAACGAGGCATCCTCACCACAGGTTTCTCTGTATTGACAGATAACACCTCACACTAGATGACTTGTTAGAGCTCTGGATTAAACCTGCTGCTTTGACTGCAGCAGATCTTCTTCAATTGCCATGTAGACTGGGATCGATGTGTTGTGGTGTACAGGCTGAGTAGTGGATGTTAAATGCAGGGTTTAATAGTATCCGTACACTGTGTTGCTGTGACTTTTCTAATGAGGGCAGTTCACAGAGAATGTGTTGGATTACATCATGGCTGCAGGAGGGCCGTTAACGTTAGCTAGAGCTGTGGCTGTAGAGAGAGAGACAAACAGGTGGGGATTGTCATGTGATGTATGTGCTTAGGCATAGACACACACTCATGCATGTGCATGCTCACACACGCATGTCATACACACACACTTGTTCTTGCTCTCGCTCTCTCGCTCGCTCTCACACACATACAAAGAGACCGTTCCCCCCTCTCACTCTCACACACATACAAAGAGACAGTTCCCCCTCTCACTCTCACACACATACAAAGAGACAGTTCCCCCCTCTCACTCTCACACACATACAAAGAGACAGTTCTCACTCTCACACACATACAAAGAGACAGTTCCCCCCTCTCACTCTCACACACATACAAAGAGACAGTTCCCCCCTCTCACTCTCACACCCATACAAAGAGACAGTTCTCACTCTCACACACATACAAAGAGACAGTTCTCCCCTCTCACTCTCACACACATACAAAGAGACAGTTCCCCATCTCACTCTCACACACATACAAAGAGACAGTTCTCACTCTCACAAACATACAAAGAGACAGTTCCCCCTCTCACTCTCACACACATACAAAGAGACAGTTCCCCCCTCTCACTCTCACACACATACAAAGAGACAGTTCCCCCCTCTCACTCTCACACACATACAAAGAGACAGTTCCCCCCTCTCACTCTCACACACATACAAAGAGACAGTTCCCCCCTCTCACTCTCACACACATACAAAGAGACAGTTCCCCCTCTCACTCTCACACACATACAAAGAGACAGTTCCCCCCTCTCACTCTCACACTCATACAAAGAGACAGTTCCCCCCTCTCACTCTCACACCCATACAAAGAGACAGTTCCCCCTCTCACTCTCACACACATACAGAGACAGTTCCCCCTCTCACTCTCACACACATACAAAGAGACAGTTCCCCCTCTCTCTCTCACACACATACAAAGAGACAGTTCCCCCTCTCACTCTCACACACATACAAAGAGACAGTTCCCCCCTCTCACTCTCACACACATACAAAGAGACAGTTCCCCCCTCTCACTCTCACACACATACAAAGAGACAGTTCCCCCCTCTCACTCTCACACACATACAGAGACAGTCCCCCCTCTCACTCTCACACACATACAAAGAGAGTTCCCCTCTCACTCTCACACACATACAGAGACAGTTCCCCCTCTCACTCTCACACACATACAAAGAGACAGTTCCCCCTCTCACTCTCACACACATACAAAGAGACAGTTCTCACTCTCACACACATACAAAGAGACAGTTCCCCCTCTCACTCTCACACACATACAAAGAGACAGTTCTCACTCTCACACACATACAAAGAGACAGTTTCCCCTCTCACTCTCACACACATACAACGAGACAGTTCCCCCTCTCACTCTCACACACATACAAAGAGACAGTTCCCCCTCTCACTCTCACACACATACAAAGAGACAGTTCCCCCTCTCACTCTCACACACATACAGAGACAGTTCCCCCTCTCTCTCTCACACACATACAAAGAGACAGTTCCCCCCTCTCACTCTCACACACATACAAAGAGACAGTTCCCCCTCTCACTCTCACACACATACAAAGAGACAGTCCCCCTCTCTCTCACTCTCACACACGTACAAAGAGACAGTTCCCCCTCTCACTCTCACACCCATACAAAGAGACAGTTCCCCCTCTCACTCTCACACACATACAAAGAGACAGTTCCCCCTCTCACTCTCACACACATACAAAGAGACAGTTCCCCCCTCTCACACACATACAAAGAGACAGTTCCCCCCTCTCACTCTCACACACATACAAAGAGACAGTTCCCCCCTCTCACTCTCACACCCATACAAAGAGACAGTTCTCACTCTCACACACATACAAAGAGACAGTTCCCCCTCTCTCTCTCACACACATACAAAGAGACAGTTCCCCCTCTCACTCTCACACACATACAAAGAGACAGTTCCCCCTCTCTCTCACACACATACAAAGAGACAGTTCCCCCCTCTCACTCTCACACACATACAAAGAGACAGTTCCCCCTCTCACTCTCACACACATACAAAGAGACAGTTCCCCCTCTCTCTCTCACACACATACAAAGAGACAGTTCCCCCTCTCTCTCTCACTCTCACACACATACAAAGAGACAGTTCCCACTCTCACTCTCACACACGTACAAAGAGACAGTTCCCCCCTCTCACTCTCACACACATACAAAGAGACAGTTCCCCCCTCTCACTCTCACACACATACAAAGAGACAGTTCTCACTCTCACTCTCACACACGTACAAAGAGACAGTTCCCCCCTCTCGCTCTCACACACGTACAAAGAGACAGTTCCCCCTCTCTCTCTCACACACGTACAAAGAGACAGTTCCCCCCTCTCTCTCTCACACACATACAAAGAGACAGTTCCCCCTCTCGCTCTCACACACATACAGAGAGACAGTTCCCCCTCTCTCTCACTCTCTCCTTCTCGCTCCATCTCCAAGCACCAAGCACCAAGCAACAAACCCCTACACCTCCTTCCTCCTACAGAGTTACTGTATCACATACACACACACACACACACACACACACACACACACACACACACACACACACACACACACACACACACACACACACACACACACACACACACACACACACACACACACACACACACACACACACACACACCAATCATCTTTTGGGAGAACTTCCATTTTTACCAAGAACAGCCTTAAGGACAGAAGAGACATTTTATCTCAGATGAACTGATAGGATCTGGTGCATCAGACACTCAGCCAGACCCGGCCCCAACTGCTGATTCAGAGATATCCTACAACCCCCTACCTCACACACACACACACACACACACACACACACACACACACACACACACACACACACACACACACACACACACACACACACACACACACACACACACACACACACACACACACACACACACACACACACACACACCATGCTGCTCACTCCGCCACGGGCGCTACCTGCCTCAGTACAGGTAGTGTATCCATGGTAGTGAGAGCACTTACTCTTTTAATATCTACGGTGTTGAATGCTGGAGGTGACCTCACCGCCGTGCTTAAGCAGCCGGGGATCTGTGGAAGGATGTTGGAGTGCTTAATATTTTCATCACACCGCTGACTTAAGCCCCTTAAGTGCTTTGGCAACACTTATTCCATTGTGTTGCCAATGAAGCCCATAACACATTTGATTTGGACGATGAACTGGGGGAGAGGGATGGGGACAGCATTGGCTTTCCGCACACTGCGACAAAACACACACGCATGTGCACGTACATACACACTTGCACGCGCACTAGTAGACACACACACACAGATGACTGTATCATAATGCGAGAGCATGTCTAATTGAATACATTAGCGTTGTGTGGAATATGAATATGGTTTGTGACAGATGCAGATGACAGAGGGAGATTCATCTGAACTGTTCAGGGACTAGAGCAGTGAGGTACTGGTGAGGGCAGTAGCTGACTCACATTTAGTTAGTACAACACAGCATAACACTGTGGAATGTTTTCCTCCCCAATGGTTTTGCAGTGGGGTGTTTTGGACTTGGTTGTGGTGAGTAACTGTGCATGCTCCACCTGGCCTAGGGGTGGTCAGTAGTATCCTAGTGGTTAGAGAGGTGGAGATGTAGCCAAGGAAAATGTCACCTTGCAATCCAAGGTACCATATGCCGTTGTGCCCTTAAGCAAGGCATGTCTCACTTCCCTGCAGTCAAATGACCTAGTGGCCTCATGGGTGGAATGTTTTTCATATTTTTCAAAATTTCATCATTAATAAACGTTCTTTTTTTTCACCGAAAAATCAAGTGTTCCTATGTCAAAAGGTTTTGTTATAATTCAGTCTTCTGTGATGTATTTAAGGTGTAATATTGGGATTAAAACTAAAAATGGAATACATTTCAACTCTATATCTGACATGGTACAGGTGTCTTCAGTCCATAACCATATGTGTGAGATGTATACTTTTGTTTCTGACCCTGACTTAGCCCACTGCAGTAAAAGGTTAACCCCTGAATGTCGTGTAGAACAAAATATACATTTGTGTTATGACAGATGGAGTAGAAAATTACTAGCCTACTGTGTGCGAACCCTGTGATTTCTTAGTGGCATACATGTATGTCTCATTACTGTGTTAAAGACTGGGAGTAACAGAGTGTATTTACAGTCTCATCAAGCACTTACTGACATCAACAGGAGCCACAGTCACATGCTCACAAATGTATGAAAACATGAACATGCTACCAAACACACACTCACACACATACACTGTTCTAATAACACACATACAGACTCACACACACACTGTACTCCACACACAGAGACGCGTACAAAGCTCTCCCTCGCCCTCCATTTGGTAAATCTGACCACAATTCTATCCTCCTGATTCCTGCTTACAAGCTAAAATTAAAGCACGAAGCACCAGTGATGCTAAACTACAGGACTCTTTTGCTATTACAGACTGGAACATGTTCTGGGATTCTTCCGATGGCATTGAGGAGTACACCACATCAGTCACTGGCTTCATCAATAAGTGTATCGAGGACGTCGTCCCCACAGTGACTGTACGTACATACCCCAACCAGAAGCCATGGATTACAGGCAACATTTGCACTGAGCTAAAGGGTAGAGCTGCCGCTTTCAAGGTGCGGGACTCTAACCCGGAAGCTTATAAGAAATCCTGCTATGCCCTCCGACGAACCATCGAACAGGCAAAGCACCAGTACAGGGCTAAGACTGAGTCGTACTACACCGGCTCCGACGCTCATCTTATATGGCAGGGCTTGCAAACTATTACAGACTACAAAGGGAAGCACAGCCGCGAGCTGCCCAGTGACACGAGCCTACCAGACGAGCTAAATCACTTCTATGCTCACTTCGAGGCAAGCAACACTGAGGCATGCATGAGAGCATCAGCTGTTCCGGACGAATGTGTGATCACCCCTTCCGTAGCCGATGTGAGTAAGACCTTTAAACAGGTCATCCCCAAAGCTAACACTTACTTTGGCCGCCTTTCCTTCCCGTTCTCTGCTGCCAATGACTGGAACGAATTGCAAAAATCACTGAAGCTGGAGACTTATATCTCCCTCTCTAAACTTTAAGCATCAGCTGTCAGAGCAGCTTACCGATCACTGTACCTGTACACAGCCAATATGTAAATAGCACAACCAACTACCTCATCCCCATATTGTTATTTTTCTTCTTGCTCTTTTGCACCCCAGTATCTCTACTTGCACATCATCATCTGCACATCTATCACTCCAGTGTTAATGCTAAATTGTAATTATTTCACCTCTGTGGCCTATTTATTGCCTTACCTCCCGACTCTTCTACATTTGCACACACTGTACATAGATTTTTTGTATTGTGTTATTGACTGTACGTCTGTTTATGTGTAATTCTGTGTTGTTGTTTTTGTCACACTGCTTTGCTTCATTTTGGCCATGTCGCAGTTGTAAATGAGAACTTGTTCTCAACTAGCCTACCTGGTTAAATAAAGGTGAAATAAAAAATAAAATAAAAAGGTCAACGTACACAAGGCCGCTGGGCCAGACGGATTACCAGGACGTGTGCTCCGGGCATGTGCTGACACACTGGCAGGTGTCTTCACTGACATTTTCAACATGTCCCTGATTGAGTCTGTAATACCAACATGTTTCAAGCAGACCACCATAGTCCCTGTGCCCAATAACACTAAGGAAAGCTGCCTAAAGGACTACAGACCCGTAGCACTCACATCCGTAGCCATGAAGTGCTTTGAAAGGCTGGTAATGGCTCACATCAACACCATTATCCCAGAAACCCTAGACCCACTCCAATTTGCATACCGCCCAAACAGATCCACAGATGATGCAATCTCTATTGTACTCCACACTGCCCTATCCCACCTGGACAGAAGGAATACTTATGTGAGAATGCTATTCATTGACTACAGCTCAGCGTTCAACACCATAGTACCCTCAAAGCTCATCACTAAGCTAAGGATCCTGGAACTAAACACCTCCCTCTGCAGCTGGATCCTGGACTTCCTGACGGGCCTCCCCCAGGTGGTGAGGGTAGGTAGAAACACATCTGTCACGCTGATCCTCAACACTGGAGCCCCTCAAGGGTGCGTGCTCAGTCCCCTGCTGTACTCCCTGTTCACCCACGACTGCATGGCCAGGCACGACTCCAACACCATCATTAAGTTTGCAGACGACACGACAGTGGTAGGCCTGATCACCGACAACGACGAGACAGCCAATAGGGAGGAGGTCAGAGACCTGGCCGGGTGGTGCCAGAATAACAACCTATCCCTCAACGTAACCAAGACTAAGGAGATGATTGTGGACTACAGGAAAAGGAGGACCGAGGACGCCCCCATTCTCATCGACGGGGCTGTAGTGGAGCAGGTTGAGAGCTTCAAGTTCCTTGGTGTCCACATCACCAACAAACTAGAATGGTCCAAACGCACCAAGACAGTTGTGAAGAGGACACGACAAAGTCTATTCCCCTTCAGTAAACTAAAAAGATTTGGCATGGATCCTCAGATCCTCAAAAGGTTCTACAACTGCAAGATTGAGAGCATCCTGACTGGTTGCTTCACTGCCTGGTACGGCAACTGCTCGGCCTCCGACTGCAAGGCACTACAGAGGGTAGTGCGGACGGCCCGGTACATCACTGGGGCTAAGCTGCCTGCCATCCAGCACCTCTACACCAGGTGTCAGAGGAAAGCCCTAAAAATGTTCAACGACTCCAGCCACCCCAGTCATAGACTGTTCTCTCTACTACCGCATGGCAGCCGGTACCGGAGCGCCAAGTCTAGGACCAAAAGGCTTCTCAACAGCTTTTACCCCCAAGCCATAAGACTCCTGAACAGGTAATCAAATGGCTACCCGGACTATTTGGATTGTGTGTCACCCCCCCAACCCATCTCTTACGCTGCTGCTACTCTCGATTTATCATATATGCATAGTCACCTTACCTATACATTCATGTACATACTACCTCAATTAGCCCAAATAACCGGTGCCCCCGCACATTGGCTACCCGGACTATCTGCATTGTTACTGTATTGCTAATGTTATTTTTCACTGTCTTTTTACTGTGGTTTTTTATTTATTTACTTATTTATTGTTCACCTAATACCTGTTTTTTACTTGAAAATTGCGCCGTTGGTTTGGGCCTGTAAGTAAGCATTAAACTGTAAGGTCTACACCTGTTGTATTCGGCGCACGTGACAAATTAACTTTGATTTGATTTGATTCTGAGAACACACGTACAGACACACACACTGTTCTGAGAACACACGTACAGACACACACACTGTTCTGAGAACACACGTACAGACACACACACACTGTTCTGAGAACACACGTACAGACACACACACACTGTTCTGAGAACACACACACACACAGACACACACACTGTTCTGATAATATACATACACACTGTTCTAAAAACACGCATACAGACACACACACACACACACACACACTGTTTTAATAATATGCATACAGACACACACACACACTGTTCTGATAACACGCATACAGACACACACACACTATTCTGAGAACATGCATACAGACACACACACTGTTCTAATAACACGCATACAGACACACACACACACACTATTCTGAGAACATGCATACAGACACACACACAGTTCTAATAACACGCATACAGACACACACACTGTTCTGAGAACACGCATACAGACACACACACTGTTCTGAGAACACGCATACAGACACACACACACTGTTCTGAGAACACGCATACAGACACACACACTGTTCTGAGAACACGCATACAGACACACACACTGTTCTGAGAACATGCATACAGACACACACACTGTTCTGAGAACATGCATACAGACACACACACTGTTCTAATAACACGCATACAGACACACACACTGTTCTGGGAACACGCATGCAGACACACACTGTTCTGAGAACACACATACAGACACACACACACTGTTCTGAGAACACGCATACAGACACACACACTGTTCTGAGAACACGCATACAGACACACACACTGTTCTGAGAACACGTATACAGACACACACACACACACTGTTCTGAGAACACGCATACAGACACACACACTGTTCTGAGAACATGCATACAGACACACACACTGTTCTAATAACACGCATACAGACACACACACTGTTCTGAGAACACGCACACAGACACACACACTGTTCTGGGAACACGCATGCAGACACACACTGTTCTGAGAACACGCATACACACACACACACTGTTTTGAGAACACGCATACACACACACACACACTGTTTTGAGAACACGCATACACACACACACACACTGTTCTGAGAACACGCATGCAGACACACACTGTTCTGAGAACACGCATACACACACACACACACTGTTTTGAGAACACGCATACACACACACACACACTGTTTTGAGAACACGCATACACACACACACACACTGTTTTGAGAACACGCATACACAGACACACACACTGTTCTGGGAACACGCATGCAGACACACACTGTTCTGAGAACACACATACACACACACACACACACACTGTTCTGAGAACACGCATGCAGACACAAACTGTTCTGAGAACACGCATACAGACACACACACTGTTCTGAGAACACACATACAGACACACACACACTGTTCTGAGAACACGCATACACACACACACACACACTGTTTTGAGAACACGCATACACACACACACACACTGTTTTGAGAACACGCATACACACACACACACACACACACTGTTCTGAGAACACGCATGCAGACACACACTGTTCTGAGAACACGCACACAGACACACACACTGTTCTAATAACACGCGTACAGACACACACACTGTTCTGAGAACACGCATACAGACACACACACTGTTCTGAGAACACGCACACAGACACACACACTGTTCTGAGAACACGCATGCAGACACAAACTGTTCTGAGAACACGCATACAGACACACACACTGTTCTGAGAACACACATACAGACACACACACACTGTTCTGAGAACACGCATACACACACACACACACTGTTTTGAGAACACGCATACACACACACACACACTGTTTTGAGAACACGCATACACACACACACACACACACACTGTTCTGAGAACACGCATGCAGACACACACTGTTCTGAGAACACGCACACAGACACACACACTGTTCTGAGAACACGCATGCAGACACACACTGTTCTGAGAACACGCACGCAGACACACACACTGTTCTAATAACACGCGTACAGACACACACACTGTTCTGAGAACACGCATACAGACACACACACTGTTCTGAGAACACGCACACAGACACACACACTGTTCTAATAACACGCATACAGACACACACACTGTTCTGAGAACACACACACACACACTGTTTTGAGAACACGCATGCAGACACACACTGTTCTGAGAACACGCATACAGACACACACACACTGTTTTGAGAACACGCATACAGACACACACACACTGTTCTGAGAACACGCATACAGACACACACACACATGCAGCCATTATGGACTGTCTTAATACAGCAGCTATAAAACAGGTCATTGGGCAAAGAGGACCTCTATGAGGCCTCTGTCTCTCTGTCTTTCTGTCTCTCTGTCTCTCTGTCTCTGGGTTTCAACTGAGGAATTGTAGGGGAAGAAGGCCTTGCCACTAAACATCCTTAACAGACCCAGCTATATACCCTGTCTGAATGGACTGCTGGGCGGTTACAGACATAGCCACTGTTCTCTGACCTGAAAGACAGTCATTGTCGCATCCACACCCCAAACCTTCACAAAATAACTCAAATGCTAAATATGCATCCGCGGACTAACACACACACACTTACACACACTTACACACACTGATAGAGAGTGGAACAGGCAGGCTGTGGGAGGAGAGCAGGGGTTATATAAACCAGACACAGACGGACAGATAGACAGCTGACACTACTCTGGGATATACTGAACATGTACTGAACATATACTGAACGACAGAGAGGAAGAGGAGGAGGAAGAGGAAACAACCAGGAACTAAAGCACTGTCCCACAATATTGACCTGACTGAGGATAGAGAGAGGAGATGACAAGATAACACAACAACCACAACGAGAGAGGGGGATGAGAAGAGAAAACACGGAATAGACTTTGTTTGGATCAGAGGGACAATATCCTTTCCGAGCTACAACGACAGAGAGCACAGAGCAATTTCCTTGGTGTCAGGTTCTGGTGAGGTTGCTGTTAGGGACTTGGAGGTTCCCTGCTACTTCAGTGCCATTGACAGTGCCAGGGCACGCGGTGCGGTAGTGGTAGCATTGACTGGCTAATTGCAGACAGAAGGCAGAGGACTTTGTAGCAATCTGGGGATGACACCACTGTTCTCCTCAATCAGATAGTGTTCAGTGAGGTGTGTGCTGCTGCAGTCCGGTCACCCTCAGTAAGCTATACGCTCTCCGGGCCGGGCCCTCGCCACTGCTGCATTAGGAGCTGCCAATCAGAACCAACAACCAACTCCACACGGACCGCAGAAGCTGAACTGAGCAGCTGAACTGAGCAGCTGAACTGAGCTCACTGACAGAGCGGGTAGTGAACACGAGACTCAACACAGGGACTGAACATAGTGACTGGAAGCAGCCGTGTGCAGCAGAGAGAGACATTGTGATCCTGTATAATCATACAGAGGGATGACATGCATACACGTTATACTGTAGGCCTACAGTGGGATGGATAGATAGAGAGACAGCCTATAGAGTAATGCTATATGTGTGATACTGTAGGGTGTTTATATCACACAGGGAGACAGTATTCATTTGTAAAGCAGTTACCATCACAGTTGGAGACGGTGATGTGTGATAGTGAACAGTGGGAGACCATTTAGCTGATGACATGTTTGTGTTGTCAAAAGTATCATGTGTGGGGATGGAGCCCCGAGTTGAGAGATATGAGTACAGAAACAGTTTCATGTCCAGTATCATGACTTGTTTCAGATGGTTCACTCTGATGTGTCTGTCTGGCTGATGTAAAGTACAGATATTGGTTTGTTTGGTATTGGGATTCTGGTGATTGGTTCGCAGTTTGACTGGTTCTAGCCTGTTGGTTTGTATCATTGCTTTGTTGTTTAGTTATATAGTCCTACACAGCAGTGCAGCTCTGTTTGCAGGCAGTCCATTTGGCTAATTGTGTGTTGATAGTAGCAACGTTGTAAGACATTCTAGATCTACGCTGTGGTGATGTTAGATCGGTGGTATTTTATCAAAAGACTGCAGCTCTGAAGAATCGTGCGTGTTGTGTACTGGTAAAGCCCCGGCTTTGTTGTGTGTCACTGCAGCCCTAGCTGTGCTCTGCTGTGCTCTGCTCTGCTGTACGGCGGCTGTGTCCTGTGTCACAGAGGAAGCATTGATCAGACAGCTACTGAGGCTCAATACACAATGAGGCCTGGCCCGAGATCTCTCCTCCTCCCAACCCCCGTCTCCCTCTCCCTGCGAGCCCTGATCCTGCTCTGCCTTGCGCGTAAGTCCCACACACATGCGCGTGCACACACACACTTGCGCAATGGACGTTCGATGTGCATTCACTGAAAATCTACGTACTGTACATTCACACATACACATGATGACACACACTAACTTATATACAGATGGAGGATCTTCATTTCATCACGCTGTTGCAGAACTTTCTGGAAATGCAGGACATTTTAAATGTGTAGTGGGTGTATTTGAGCTTTGGAAAGGCTTCTGAAATTTGTAATTTCTACTTTGAAATTTCATGCTTGATTTTCCCTCGTAAAAAATGTATCAACCCCTACAAAAATATCCATTCATTACAATCCACATAATAATTCACATTTCCTGTTGCTGTAGGATTTCCCTGCTGTGGCAAACTGGCTCAAATGTAAGATCCTACATCTGTACAAACACTGACTCACCTCACTACATCAAGCTAGATTATCTTTCTCCATCTTTCACCTCTCAGTGGGATAATTGTGGCAAACACGTGATAATGGGAAGATCGGGAGACTTAATAAATGTCATGTAAAATGGGGAAAAGCTATAGAGTGAGGGAAATTGAAGACAAGACACGTAGGGATAGAAAGATAGAGTGGACCAAGAGAAGAGCAGAGTGTGAATGAACTCTCAAATCTCTATGATTTAGGTGTGAATTTCCAATGAGCATGATGTATGAGCAGAGTGCTATAGAGAGGAGGGATACACCCGTGGGGCTGTAGGACTGGGGAAACACGAACCAGGATGGAGGAGTACAGTTAAAAGAGGCGAGAGAGAGAGAGATAAGTCTCCCGATCTTCCCATTATCACGTGTTGGCCACAATTATCCCAGAGAGAGAGAGATCACAGCCTCTGAGAGCCTTCTGAAGTACACCACAAAATTAACTTTGACCAGAAGAGATAGAGAGAGAAAGAAAGATAGACAGACTGATAGAGGGATGGAGAGAGTGAGAAAAAAGGAAGATAAGCGAGAGGGAGGGAGAGAAAGACAGTGAGCCCAGGAACCACTGTGGGCAGGAGAGCTAGTGTTTCCCCTGTCTTTGATCTATGATTAGGATTACTGGTAGCACCACTGTGGGCAGGAGAGCTAGTGTTTCCCCTGTCTTTGATCTATGATTAGGATCACTGGTAGCACCACTGTGGGCAGGAGAGCTAGTGTTTCCCCTGTCTTTGATCTATGATTAGGATCACTGGTAGCACCACTGTGGGCAGGAGAGCTAGTGTTTCCCCTGTCTTTGATCTATGATTAGGATCACTGGTAGCACCACTGTGGGCAGGAGAGCTAGTGTTTCCCCTGTCTTTGATCTATGATTAGGATCACTGGTAGCACCACTGTGGGCAGGAGAGCTAGTGTTTCCCCTGTCTTTGATCTATGATTAGGATCACTGGTAGCACCACTGTGGGCAGGAGAGCTAGTGTTTCCCCTGTCTTTGATCTATGATTAGGATCACTGGTAGCACCACTGTGGGCAGGAGAGCTAGTGTTTCCCCTGTCTTTGATCTATGATTAGGATCACTGGTAGCACCACTGTGGGCAGGAGAGCTAGTGTTTCCCCTGTCTTTGATCTATGATTAGGATCACTGGTAGCACCACTGTGGGCAGGAGAGCTAGTGTTTCCCCTGTCTTTGATCTATGATTAGGATCACTGGTAGCACCACTGTGGGCAGGAGAGCTAGTGTTTCCCCTGTCTTTGATCTATGATTAGGATCACTGGTAGCACAACTGATACCATGAATACATCCTGTCATCATTCTATTTGGGTTCAAGCAGCGTATTAATATGTAGAGATGTTCTGTAAATAACCATGGCTGCAACGCGTCCACTTCCTCCAAGCCAATCAAAATCTGGATTGCAGAATTTGCATATTGGATCTACACAGGGACATTTCGTGGCATGGGATGGCGGGAGGGAGGGAGGGAGGGAGGGAATAGATGACAGTAGAAGAGCGAGAGAATGAGGAAGAGGGATGAAAAGAGAGAGAGAATTAGTTTTTAGCCTTGGCAAGGAGGCTGGGTTATATAATTCCTGCCAATGAAGCAGTTTTGGGTGAGCAGTGAGCAGGAGGAGGGAGACTGGCCAGGTAGAGGGATTGATGCGAGGGGGGGGGGTTAAGACTCTCTCCTCTTGGCCGCTGTGAATCTCCAGCGTGGTATCAATGTGTAATGGGCCTGTACATTTTCCTTAAGCTGCCCTTGTTTTGTGTGGCAGTCGTTGCCAGAGCAGTGTTGGGCTGTGACGGCTCGTCATAAACACCATGGCTAACCAGCTTTAGCTGTTTAAAGGGACTGCATACACACTGGTGGAAAACAGAGAGAGGTAAAGAGAGAAGGGATTGGAAGAGAGGGAGAGGTTGTGAAGGACATGGGGGTATTATAGTGAGGTGAGTGGATAGAGAGAGTGAGAAAGTGTGAGGTATTTAGAGAGAGAGAGAGAGAGATGAGATGAGCAGAGTGGTAGAGAGAGAGATGAGATGAGCAGCAGAGTGGTAGAGAGAGAGATGAGATGAGCAGAGTGGTAGAGAGAGAGAGATGAGATGAGCAGAGTCGTAGAGAGAGAGAGATGAGATGAGCATAGTGGTAGAGAGAGAGAGATGAGATGAGCAGAGTGGTAGAGAGAGAGAGATGAGATTAGCAGTGGTAGAGAGAGAGAGATGAGATGAGCAGAGTGGTAGAGAGAGAGGGATGAGATGAGCAGAGTGGTAGAGAGAGAGGGATGAGAAGAGCAGAGTGGTAGAGAGAGAGAGATGAGATGAGCAGAGTGCTAGAGAGAGAGAGATGAGATTAGCAGTGGTAGAGAGAGAGAGATGAGATGAGCAGAGTGGTAGAGAGAGAGGGATGAGATGAGCAGAGTGGTAGAGAGAGAGGGATGAGATGAGCAGAGTGGTAGAGAGAGAGGGATGAGATGAGCAGAGTGGTAGAGAGAGAGAGATGAGATGAGCAGAGTGGTAGAGAGAGAGAGATGAGATGAGCATAGTGGTAGAGAGAGAGAGAGATGAGATGAGCAGAGTGGTAGAGAGAGAGAGATGAGATTAGCAGTGGTAGAGAGAGAGAGATGAGATGAGCAGAGTGGTAGAGAGAGAGGGATGAGATGAGCAGAGTGGTAGAGAGAGAGGGATGAGATGAGCAGAGTGGTAGAGAGAGAGAGATGAGATGAGCAGAGTGGTAGAGAGAGAGAGATGAGATGAGCAGAGTGGTAGAGAGAGAGGGATGAGATGAGCAGAGTGGTAGAGAGAGAGGGATGAGATGAGCAGAGTGGTAGAGAGAGAGGGATGAGATGAGCAGAGTGGTAGAGAGAGAGGGATGAGATGAGCAGAGTGGTAGAGAGAGAGAGATGAGATGAGCAGAGTGGTAGAGAGAGAGGGATGAGATGAGCAGAGTGGTAGAGAGAGAGGGATGAGATGAGCAGAGTGGTAGAGAGAGAGGGATGAGATGAGCAGAGTGGTAGAGAGAGAGATGAGATGAGCAGAGTGGTAGAGAGAGAGGGATGAGATGAGCAGAGTGGTAGAGAGAGAGAGATGAGATGAGCAGAGTGGTAGAGAGAGAGAGATGAGATGAGCATAGTGGTAGAGAGAGAGAGATGAGATGAGCAGAGTGGTAGAGAGAGAGAGATGAGATTAGCAGTGGTAGAGAGAGAGAGATGAGATGAGCAGAGTGGTAGAGAGAGAGGGATGAGATGAGCAGAGTGGTAGAGAGAGAGGGATGAGATGAGCAGAGTGGTAGAGAGAGAGAGATGAGATGAGCATAGTGGTAGAGAGAGAGAGATGAGATGAGCAGAGTGGTAGAGAGAGAGAGATGAGATTAGCAGTGGTAGAGAGAGAGAGATGAGATGAGCAGAGTGGTAGAGAGAGAGGGATGAGATGAGCAGAGTGGTAGAGAGAGAGGGATGAGATGAGCAGAGTGGTAGAGAGAGAGAGATGAGATGAGCAGAGTGGTAGAGAGAGAGAGATGAGATGAGCAGAGTGGTAGAGAGAGAGGGATGAGATGAGCAGAGTGGTAGAGAGAGAGGGATGAGATGAGCAGAGTGGTAGAGAGAGAGGGATGAGATGAGCAGAGTGGTAGAGAGAGAGAGATGAGATGAGCAGAGTGGTAGAGAGAGAGGGATGAGATGAGCAGAGTGGTAGAGAGAGAGGGATGAGATGAGCAGAGTGGTAGAGAGAGAGGGATGAGATGAGCAGAGTGGTAGAGAGAGAGGGATGAGATGAGCAGAGTGGTAGAGAGAGAGATGAGATGAGCAGAGTGGTAGAGAGAGAGAGATGAGATGAGCAGAGTGGTAGAGAGAGAGGGATGAGATGAGCAGAGTGGTAGAGAGAGAGAGAGATGAGATGAGCAGAGTGGTAGAGAGAGAGAGATGAGATGAGCAGAGTGGTAGAGAGAGAGGGATGAGATGAGCAGAGTGGTAGAGAGAGAGGGATGAGATGAGCAGAGTGGTAGAGAGAGAGATGAGATGAGCAGAGTGGTAGAGAGAGAGGGATGAGATGAGCAGAGTGGTAGAGAGAGAGGGATGAGATGAGCAGAGTGGTAGAGAGAGAGGGATGAGATGAGCAGAGTGGTAGAGAGAGAGGGATGAGATGAGCAGAGTGGTAGAGAGAGAGGGATGAGATGAGCAGAGTGGTAGAGAGAGAGGGATGAGATGAGCAGAGTGGTAGAGAGAGAGGGATGAGATGAGCAGAGTGGTAGAGAGAGAGGGATGAGATGAGCAGAGTGGTAGAGAGAGAGGGATGAGATGAGCAGAGTGGTAGAGAGAGAGGGATGAGATGAGCAGAGTGGTAGAGAGAGAGGGATGAGATGAGCAGAGTGGTAGAGAGAGAGGGATGAGATGAGCAGAGTGGTAGAGAGAGAGGGATGAGATGAGCAGAGTGGTAGAGAGAGAGAGATGAGATGAGCAGAGTGGTAGAGAGAGATGAGATGAGATGAGCAGAGTGGTAGAGAGAGAGAGATGAGATGAGCAGAGTGGTAGAGAGAGAGGGATGAGATGAGCAGAGTGGTAGAGAGAGAGAGATGAGATGAGCAGAGTGGTAGAGAGAGAGGGATGAGATGAGCAGAGTGGTAGAGAGAGAGGGATGAGATGAGCAGAGTGGTAGAGAGAGAGGGATGAGATGAGCAGAGTGGTAGAGAGAGAGGGATGAGATGAGCAGAGTGGTAGAGAGAGAGAGATGAGATGAGCAGAGTGGTAGAGAGAGAGATGAGATGAGCAGAGTGGTAGAGAGAGAGGGATGAGATGAGCAGAGTGGTAGAGAGAGAGGGATGAGATGAGCAGTGGTAGAGAGAGAGGGATGAGATGAGCAGTGGTAGAGAGAGAGAGATGAGATGAGCAGAGTGGTAGAGAGAGAGAGATGAGATGAGCAGAGTGGTAGAGAGAGAGAGATGAGATGAGCAGAGTGGTAGAGAGAGAGGGATGAGATGAGCAGAGTGGTAGAGAGAGAGAGATGAGATGAGCAGAGTGGTAGAGAGAGAGGGATGAGATGAGCAGAGTGGTAGAGAGAGAGGGATGAGATGAGCAGAGTGGTAGAGAGAGAGGGATGAGATGAGCAGAGTGGTAGAGAGAGAGGGATGAGATGAGCAGAGTGGTAGAGAGAGAGGGATGAGATGAGCAGAGTGGTAGAGAGAGAGGGATGAGATGAGCAGAGTGGTAGAGAGAGAGGGATGAGATGAGCAGAGTGGTAGAGAGAGAGGGATGAGATGAGCAGAGTGGTAGAGAGAGAGGGATGAGATGAGCAGAGTGGTAGAGAGAGAGGGATGAGATGAGCAGAGTGGTAGAGAGAGAGGGATGAGATGAGCAGAGTGGTAGAGAGAGAGAGATGAGATGAGCAGAGTGGTAGAGAGAGATGAGATGAGATGAGCAGAGTGGTAGAGAGAGAGAGATGAGATGAGCAGAGTGGTAGAGAGAGAGGGATGAGATGAGCAGAGTGGTAGAGAGAGAGAGATGAGATGAGCAGAGTGGTAGAGAGAGAGGGATGAGATGAGCAGAGTGGTAGAGAGAGAGGGATGAGATGAGCAGAGTGGTAGAGAGAGAGGGATGAGATGAGCAGAGTGGTAGAGAGAGAGGGATGAGATGAGCAGAGTGGTAGAGAGAGAGAGATGAGATGAGCAGAGTGGTAGAGAGAGAGATGAGATGAGCAGAGTGGTAGAGAGAGAGGGATGAGATGAGCAGAGTGGTAGAGAGAGAGGGATGAGATGAGCAGTGGTAGAGAGAGAGGGATGAGATGAGCAGTGGTAGAGAGAGAGAGATGAGATGAGCAGAGTGGTAGAGAGAGAGAGATGAGATGAGCAGAGTGGTAGAGAGAGAGAGATGAGATGAGCAGAGTGGTAGAGAGAGAGATGAGATGAGCAGAGTGGTAGAGACAGAGAGATGAGATGAGCAGAGTGGTAGAGAGAGAGGGATGAGATGAGCAGAGTGGTAGAGAGAGAGAGATGAGATGAGCAGAGTGGTAGAGAGAGAGGGATGAGATGAGCAGAGTGGTAGAGAGAGAGAGATGAGATGAGCAGAGTGGTAGAGAGAGAGAGATGAGATGAGCAGAGTGGTAGAGAGAGAGAGAGATGAGATGAGCAGAGTGGTAGAGAGAGAGAGATGAGATGAGCAGAGTGGTAGAGAGAGAGGGATGAGATGAGCAGAGTGGTAGAGAGAGAGAGATGAGATGAGCAGAGTGGTAGAGAGAGAGAGATGAGATGAGCAGAGTGGTAGAGAGAGAGAGATGAGATGAGCAGAGTGGTAGAGAGAGAGGGATGAGATGAGCAGAGTGGTAGAGAGAGAGAGATGAGATGAGCAGAGTGGTAGAGAGAGAGGGATGAGATGAGCAGAGTGGTAGAGAGAGAGATGAGATGAGCAGTGGTAGAGAGAGAGGGATGAGATGAGCAGAGTGGTAGAGAGAGAGGGATGAGATGAGCAGAGTGGTAGAGAGAGAGGGATGAGATGAGCAGAGTGGTAGAGAGAGAGGGATGAGATGAGCAGAGTGGTAGAGAGAGAGGGATGAGATGAGCAGAGTGGTAGAGAGAGAGATGAGATGAGCAGTGGTAGAGAGAGAGGGATGAGATGAGCAGAGTGGTAGAGAGAGAGGGATGAGATGAGCAGAGTGGTAGAGAGAGAGATGAGATGAGCAGAGTGGTAGAGAGAGAGGGATGAGATGAGCAGAGTGGTAGAGAGAGAGGGATGAGATGAGCAGAGTGGTAGAGAGAGAGGGATGAGATGAGCAGAGTGGTAGAGAGAGAGGGATGAGATGAGCAGAGTGGTAGAGAGAGAGGGATGAGATGAGCAGAGTGGTAGAGAGAGAGGGATGAGATGAGCAGAGTGGTAGAGAGAGAGGGATGAGATGAGCAGAGTGGTAGAGAGAGAGGGATGAGATGATCAGAGTGGTAGAGAGAGAGAGATGAGATGAGCAGAGTGGTAGAGAGAGAGGGATGAGATGAGCAGAGTGGTAGAGAGAGAGGGATGAGATGAGCAGAGTGGTAGAGAGAGAGGGATGAGATGAGCAGAGTGGTAGAGAGAGAGGGATGAGATGAGCAGAGTGGTAGAGAGAGAGGGATGAGATGAGCAGAGTGGTAGAGAGAGAGGGATAAGATGAGCAGAGTGGTAGAGAGAGAGGGATGAGATGAGCAGAGTGGTAGAGAGAGAGGGATGAGATGAGCAGAGTGGTAGAGAGAGAGGGATGAGATGAGCAGAGTGGTAGAGAGAGAGAGATGAGATGAGCAGAGTGGTAGAGAGAGATGAGATGAGCAGAGTGGTAGAGAGAGAGGGATGAGATGAGCAGAGTGGTAGAGAGAGAGGGATGAGATGAGCAGAGTGGTAGAGAGAGAGAGATGAGATGAGCAGAGTGGTAGAGAGAGATGAGATGAGATGAGCAGAGTGGTAGAGAGAGAGGGATGAGATGAGCAGAGTGGTAGAGAGAGAGGGATGAGATGAGCAGAGTGGTAGAGAGAGATGAGATGAGATGAGCAGAGTGGTAGAGAGAGAGGGATGAGATGAGCAGAGTGGTAGAGAGAGAGGGATGAGATGAGCAGAGTGGTAGAGAGAGATGAGATGAGATGAGCAGAGTGGTAGAGAGAGAGGGATGAGATGAGCAGAGTGGTAGAGAGAGAGGGATGAGATGAGCAGAGTGGTAGAGAGAGAGGGATGAGATGAGCAGAGTGGTAGAGAGAGATGAGATGAGATGAGCAGAGTGGTAGAGAGAGAGGGATGAGATGAGCAGAGTGGTAGAGAGAGAGAGATGAGATGAGCAGAGTGGTAGAGAGAGAGATGAGATGAGCAGAGTGGTAGAGAGAGGGATGAGATGAGCAGAGTGGTAGAGAGAGGGATGAGATGAGCAGAGTGGTAGAGAGAGAGAGATGAGATGAGCAGAGTGGTAGAGAGAGGGATGAGATGAGCAGAGTGGTAGAGAGAGGGATGAGATGAGCAGAGTGGTAGAGAGAGAGAGATGAGATGAGCAGAGTGGTAGAGAGAGAGAGATGAGATGAGCAGAGTGGTAGAGAGAGAGAGGGATGAGATGAGCAGAGTGGTAGAGAGAGAGATGAGATGAGCAGAGTGGTAGAGAGAGAGGGATGAGATGAGCAGAGTGGTAGAGAGAGAGGGATGAGATGAGCAGAGTGGTAGAGAGAGAGATGAGATGAGCAGAGTGGTAGAGAGAGAGAGATGAGATGAGCAGAGTGGTAGAGAGAGAGGGATGAGATGAGCAGAGTGGTAGAGAGAGAGGGATGAGATGAGCAGAGTGGTAGAGAGAGAGGGATGAGATGAGCAGAGTGGTAGAGAGAGAGAGATGAGATGAGCAGAGTGGTAGAGAGAGAGGGATGAGATGAGCAGAGTGGTAGAGAGAGAGAGATGAGATGAGCAGAGTGGTAGAGAGAGAGAGATGAGATGAGCAGAGTGGTGGAGAGAGAGGGATGAGATGTGGTAGAGAGAGAGGGATGAGATGAGCAGAGTGGTAGAGAGAGAGAGATGAGATGAGCAGAGTGGTAGAGAGAGAGAGATGAGATGAGCAGAGTGGTAGAGAGAGAGAGATGAGATGAGCAGAGTGGTAGAGAGAGAGGGATGAGATGAGGTAGAGTGGTAGAGAGAGAGGGATGAGATGAGCAGAGTGGTAGAGAGAGAGGGATGAGATGAGCAGAGTGGTAGAGAGAGAGGGATGAGATTAGCAGTGGTAGAGAGAGAGGGATGAGATGAGCAGAGTGGTAGAGAGAGAGGGATGAGATGAGCAGAGTGGTAGAGAGAGAGGGATGAGATGAGCAGAGTGGTAGAGAGAGAGAGATGAGATGAGCAGAGTGGTAGAGAGAGAGAGATGAGATGAGCAGAGTGGTAGAGAGAGAGGGAATGGGGTCATGGAAATATGGTGAAGGTCACAAAGAACATGAAGGTCAAAACATAGCTGTGAGAAGGATGGGAAGGGTGAACAGAGATGTGAGAAGGATGGGAAGGGTGAACAGAGATGTGAGATGAGGTAGAGAAGAGAGGAGTGTAATGAGGAAGAGTAGATGATGTGTGAGAAAGAGAGAGAAATATACAAAAGGGAGTACATGATTCTGCTATTAACTCAGAGAGAGAGAGAGAGAGAGAGAGAGAGAGGAAAATCCTTTCTTCCAATTTCATCTTGTTTGTCCTCATGTCCTCTCTCTGAATCCCTCTCCCTCTCTCTCCCTTTCTCCCTGTCCTGAACAAAACAGGATGATTATACTGCAGACTTGAGCTGCAGAACAAATCACATTTAGTGATGGAGAGTGTGGAGATAGAACCATGTGGGAATGAGAGATACCCACTGAGTCAGAGAGAGAGAGGCAGACAGCGAGCGGGAGTCTTGCAGAATGGAAGGAAAGTATCGCAAGATTAGAGGCTAGATGAATGAAGAGAGACATGGATAGAGGGACGCAAGTAAAAGAGAGTGAATATGCACAGAGAAGAAGAGAGGAGGAATGAGAGATGAAGGTATAGAAGGAGCGTGGGGGAGTAGTACAGGGAGAAGGTGAGGGAAAGAGGGAGTAGGTGAAAAGGAAGAGGGAGGTAATGAGATTAGAGGAGAATATAATACAGTAGGGGGAAATTATGAGCTCTAAGGACCAACAGGAAGAGAGGGAGGGAGAGAGAGAGAGAGAAGAGGAGAACAGAACGAGAGCAATAAACGACCAGAGATTTTTTTTATTGTTTATTTGACTTTTGTTTATTATCTACTTCACTTGCTTTGGCAATGTAAACATATGTTTCCCATGTCAATAAAGCCCCTTAAATTGAAATTGAATTGAGAGAGAGAGAGAGAGAGAGAGAGAGAGAGAGAGGTGTAGAGAGAGAGAGAGAGAGGTGTAGAGAGAGGTGTAGAGAGAGAGAGAGAGAGGTGTAGAGAGAGGTGTAGAGAGAGAGAGGTGTAGAGAGAGAGAGGTGGAGAGAGAGAGAGAGAGAGAGGTGGAGAGAGGTGTAGAGAGAGAGAGAGGTGTAGAGAGAGGTGTAGAGGTGTAGAGAGAGAGAGGTGTAGAGAGAGAGAGGTGGAGAGAGAGAGAGAGAGAGAGAGAGAGAGAGAGAGAGAGAGAGAGAGAGAGAGAGAGAGAGAGAACAAGGTAATGAAAAAGAGAAGAAGCTAGATTGTAAAGGATTATGTATTATTTATAGTTAAGGCTTTTTTTGTGGAGTTGATTGGCAGTGTTGGAATCCTGGGAGAGGTGGAGTGATAATTTTAGACCAGAGAGAGAAGAGGGAGGAGAGCAGGGAGAATAATCTTATTCTGTCAGCTGTTTGACTGATGCAGAGGCAGCACAGCCTCACAACTCACTGGTTTACCTGAAGCAGACGCTCTCTGACTGATGCAGAGGCAGCACAGCCTCACAACTCACTGGTTTACCTGAAGCAGACGCTCTCTGACTGATGCAGAGGCAGCACAGCCTCACAACTCACTGGTTTACCTGAAGCAGACGCTCTCTGACTGATGCAGAGGCAGCACAGCCTCACAACTCACTGGTTTACCTGAAGCAGACGCTCTCTGACTGATGCAGAGGCAGCACACCCTCACAACTCACTGGTTTACCTGAAGCAAACGCTCTCTGACTGATGCAGAGGCAGCACAGCCTCACAACTCACTGGTTTACCTGAAGCAAACGCTCTCTGACTGATGCAGAGGCAGCACACCCTCACAACTCACTGGTTTACCTGAAGCAAACGCTCTCTGACTGATGCAGAGGCAGCACAGCCTCACAACTCACTGGTTTACCTGAAGCAGACGCTCTCTGACTGATGCAGAGGCAGCACAGCCTCACAACTCACTGGTTTACCTGAAGCAGACGCTCTCTGACTGATGCAGAGGCAGCACAGCCTCACAACTCACTGGTTTACCTGAAGCAAACGCTCTCTGACTGATGCAGAGGCAGCACAGCCTCACAACTCACTGGTTTACCTGAAGCAAACGCTCTCTGACTGATGCAGAGGCAGCACAGCCTCACAACTCACTGGTTTACCTGAAGCAAACGCTCTCTGACTGATGCAGAGGCAGCACACCCTCACAACTCACTGGTTTACCTGAAGCAGACGCTCTCTGACAAGCTTAACACAGAAAAATGAATTTCCGTATGCAGCTAATCATAGCTAACCACACACACACACACACACACACACACACACACACACACACACACACACACACACACACCACACACCACACACCACACACCACACACCACACACACACACACACACACACACACACACACACACACACACACACACACACACAGTATAGGGATTTGAATGTGTTGTCAACCCATTTAACTGGTAAAAAAAACATTCACTTTCGTTGGGAAAGACAGCTGTTTTCTTGACTTGTTCTGTAGCCTATCTAGACTCAACCTCATGTGAAGTCCCTCTGGCTGCCTGCTAGCCTATCTCTCCTGTCTTGTTATTGACCTGGAGGGTGTGTGTGTGTGTGTGTCCACAGTGTGTCTTGAAGTCTCCATGGCGATAACTCAGTCCACTAATCCTACAGTAAGCTACACGCTGAGCCATTCTAGGATTTACTGAGACCCCTCTGTCTTCATACACCTGGCTGTGCTCCCAACTCTCACCCTCCTCTAACCCTCCTTATAACTCAGCTTCACCGTGGGAACCATTTAGGACACCCCGGATACACCCTTGTTTATTTATACCTATATGTATTATTTATTTATTTATTTGTTTATGCATTTTGAAATGATTGGCTGCCTGAGTGCTGTGTAGCTGGCATAAATAAATGCATGTTTTCAGGGCCGTGGGGAGAGTGGAGGGGAGCTCTGATCAGGGCCTTTCACTGCGATGAAACACTGCCCCCACTTGGCCAAAAGGGGAACTGGCAATAGTATCTTGTTTTATTTATCTGTTTTTCATACTGTCAGTACACCGCTTCGGTATCGATCGCCTTACATTCTCTCTCAATCTAATTCTGTGCATGTGGAGTATTTTATTATGACGACTCTGATTTTAAAGAGGTCAGGAATAATACTTCTGCCACGGTGGGTCTTTTCTCTTCTGTAGTCATACTACTGTATAGAAGTCTAGCCCTGCCTATTGGTATTCACAAGCCCCTGGCCTACAGTGGATGGATGACTATAAAAACTACAGTTAAAGTGGCAGGGCCACCATGGGGCCATGCTGAGGGGACTTGCGTCATCCCATATCTCTCTCCCAGCTGTGGTGTTATTATACCGGACCCCCGCTCTGCTCCTCCATGCATTTCCTGGTTTGACTGTTCTGTCTCCCGCCACCCTCGCCTGTTCCCATTGGCTTGGCAGCCAGGTGCGTGGTGGTGGATGTGTCATGCACAGCGCAGGCCTGCCTGGTCTGTCTGTCTCTACACCAGCAGCATCGGCGGGTAGCTCGGCCTAATCTCCATTGAAGAGGTGACAGCTGGCGGAGGAAGTGGAAGTAAGGAACTCTAATTAGTCCTATTTTCTAGCCTCGGCCTCAAACATCCCACCACTCTTTTCTGCCTGGATTTGTATGTGCTGTTCTATGGGTTTTGATATGAATAACTCACAATTACTTCCCGGGCCGGGCCTCTGCTTGATGTATGATGCTGCTATTACAATTAGTGCCATTAAAACAATGGTGGCCAAGTTGCCGGTTGCCAGGGTGTTGAGTAATACCAGTCATTAAGTAGCCTAAATAATTGGGATGGAGGTGGTGAACGCTGATGGCCGTGATATGAATCACAATATTGATGTAGAGAATGGCGAATAATAATGACTCCAATTAGTGATAATTGGCCCAGAGTTTTTGGTGTGTCCTCTTTATTTCTCTCTCTCTCTCACTGTGTGTCTCTCTCTCTCTCTCTGTGTCTCTCTCTCTGTGTCTCTCTCTCTCTTTGTGTCTCTCTCTCTCTCTGTGTCTCTCTCTGTGTGTCTCTCTCTCTCTGTGTTTCTCTCTGTGTGTCTCTCTCTCTCTTTGTCTCTCTCTCTGTGTCTCTCTCTGTGTCGCTCTCTCTCTGTCTCTCTCTCCCTCTCTCTCCCTCTCTCTCCCTCTCTCTCTCTCTCTCTCTCTCTCTGTGTGTCTCTCTCTCAATTCAATTCAATTCAATTCAAGGGGCTTTATTTGCATGGGAAACATATGTTAACATTGCCAAAGCAAGTGAAGTAGATAATATACAAAAGTGAAATAAACAATAAAAATGAGCAGTAAACATAACACTCACAGAAGTTCCAAAAGAATAAAGACATTACAAATGTCATATTATGTATATATACAGTGTTGTAACGATGTGCAAATGGTTAAAGTACAAAAGGGAAAATAAATAAACATAAATATAGGTTGTATTTACAATGGTGTTTGTTCTTCACTGGTTGCCCTTTTCTTGTGACAACAGGTCACACATCTTGCTGCGGTGATGGCACACTGTGGTATTTCACCCAGTAGATATGGGAGTTTGCAAAATCGGGTTTGTTTTCAAATTCTTTGTAGATCTGTGTAATCTGAGGGAAATGTGTGTCTCTAATATGGTCATACATTGGGCAGGAGGTTAGGAAGTGCAGCTCAGTTTCCACCTCTTTTTGTGGGCAGTGTGCATATAGCCTGTCTTCTCTTGGGAGCCAGGTCTACCTATGGCAGCCTTTCTCAATAGCAAGGCTATGTTCACTGAGTCTGTACATACTCAAAGCTTTCCTTAAGTTTGGGTCAGTCACAGTGGTCAGGTATTCTGCCACTGTGTACTCTCTGTTTAGTGCCAAATAGCATTCTAGTTTGCCCTGTTTTTTTAGTTAATTCTTTCCAATGTATCAAGTTTTTTTCTCGTGATTTGGTTGGGTCTAATTGTGTTGCTGTTGCTGTCCTGAGTTTTACCTCTTTCTCTCTCTCTCTCTACCAAACACAACCAGAAACACAACCAGAAACACAACCAGAAACACAACCAGAAACACAACCACACACAAACACAAACACAACCACAAAGACAACCACAAACACAACCACAACCACAAAGACAACCACAAACACAACCACAAACACAACCACAAACACAACCACAAAGACAACCACAACCACAACCACAACCACAAACACAACCACAAACACAACCACAAACACAACCACAACCACAAACACAACCACAAACACAACCACAACCACAAACACAACCATAAACACAACCACAAACACAAACACAACCACAAACACAACCACAACCACAAACACAACCACAAACACAACCACAACCACAAACACAACCACAAAGACAACCACAAACACAACCACAAACACAAACACAACCACAAACACAACCACAACCACAAACACAACCACACACAACCACAATCACAGCCACAAACACAACCACAAACACAACCACACACAACCACAAACACAACCACACACAACCACAAACACAACCACACACAACCACAAACACAACCACACACAACCACAAACACAACCACACACAACCACAAACACAACCACACACAACCACAAACACAACCACAAACACAACCACAAACACAACCACACACGACCACAAACACAACCACAAACACAACCACACACGACCACAAACACAACCACACACGACCACAAACACAACCACACACAACCACAAACACAACCACACACAACCACAAACACAACCACACACAAGCACAAGCACAGACACACAAACACAAACACAAACACAAACACAACCATATACACAACAACAACCTCACACACACCACCACAACCACAACCACACACACAACCAGAAACACAACCAGAAACACAACCACACACACAACCACACACACAACCACACACACAACCACACACAACCACAACCACACACACAACCACACACACAACCAGAAACACAACCAGAAACACAACCACACACACAACCACACACACTCGACCACAACCACAACCACACACACAACCACACACACACTCGACCACAAACACAACCACACACACAACCACACACACAACAACAACCACACACACAACCACAAACACAACCACACACACAACCACAACCACACACAACCACACACACAACCACACACACAACCACACACAACCACACACACAACAACAAACACAACCACACACATACACACACACACAACCACAACCACAAACACAACCACACAGACAACCACAACCACACACATAACAACAAACACAACCACACACATACACACACAACCACACATACACACACAACCACACATACACACACAACCACACACAACCACACATACACACACAACCACACACACAACCACAACCACACACACAACCACAAACACAACCACACAGACAACCACAACCACACACAACCACACAGACAACCACAACCACACACAACCACACACACAACCACACAGACAACCACAACCACACACAACCACACAGACAACCACAACCACACACACAACCACAACCACACACACAATCACACACGCAACCACACACACAACCACAACCACACACAACCACACACACAACCACAACCACACACAACCACACACACAACCACAACCACACACAACCACACACACAACCACACACACAACCACACACACAACCACAACCACACACAACCACACACACAACCACACACACAACCACAACCACACACAACCACACACACAACCACACACACAACCACAACCACACACAACCACACACACAACCACACACACAACCACACACACAACCACAACCACACACAACCACACACACAACCACACACACAACCACACACACAACCACAACCACACACAACCACACACACAACCACACACACAACCACACACACAACCACAACCACAACCACACACAACCACACACAACCACAAACAACCACAAACACAACCACACACACTACCAGACACGAGCCACCATTACATTACCATGATTTCAGTTCAAACTGCAATGCCCTATACAGACAGGTGGCAAGGAGGCTGAACTCCAAACTGTGTGTGTGTGTGTGTGTGTGTGTGTGTGTGTGTGTGTGTGTGTGTGTGTGTGTGTGTGTGTGTGTGTGTGTGTGTGTGTGTGTGTGTGTGTGGCTGAGTATGCTCAACAGGTGTGAAGGGATGCATACGTGTGTGAGCCGAGAGAGAAGGGTAGAGAAAATGTATGTAGGAGTAAGAGATGTCTCTGTGTGTGTACTACTGCTGTTGGCCACTTAGCTTGTATGGTTCCCATCTGCCTCTAATGAGGAACCCACAGTCCAGTGTGTGGGTTGTGTTGCTACAGTATGTCAGTCTCTCTCTATTAGGACTGTGTTAGGCTAATGGCTGCTAATGATAATCATGAGAACAGTCCAACCACCAAGCTCATTTACCGCTTCCCCTGCCTGTGTCCATGTCAATTAATAACAGCATTTGTTTCTCTCTCTCTCTCTCTCTCTCTCTCTCTCTCTCTCTCTCTCTCTCTCTCTCTCTCTCTCTCTCTCTCTCTCTCTCTCTCTCTCTCTCTCTGTTTCTATCTGTTTCTCCACATCTCTCCCACTCCTAATGCTACTCAGAGCTATGTTATATGACTCTGCCGCTACTCTCCTTCAAAAAGCACACTAGTATTCATGAGTCATGACTACACCACAATATAATGAATGTATCTCACATCTATGAATACAGACTGTCAATGGAGCAGAATCAATAGTTGTTTACTTGCTTTTCTGTGAATGTTGCGGTTTGTATTGAAGTGAGGTTGAAACTAAATGTCTCTCTCTCTCTCTCTCTCTAGCGCGTTGCCAGGCGGTGCAGGCTGAGAATGTGACAGTGTTGGAGGGAGGCACGGCCCAGATCTCCTGTCGTCTGCAGAACTATGACGGCTCCATCGTGGTCATCCAGAACCCTCGCAGACAGACCCTCTTCTTCAACGGCACACGAGGTGTGTGTGTGTGTCTGTGTGTGTGTTATGCATGTTTGTGTGTGTGTGTATTTAGTATGTGTATGTTTATGCGTGTGTGTTTGTGTGTTCATGTTTGTGTGTGTTTTGCATGTATATGTGTGTGTGTATTTAGTATGTTTATGCGTGTGTGTTTGTGTGTTTGTGTGTTCATGTATGTGTGTGAGAGAGAGACAGTGAGGTTTCAACATTCATCTCTGTGGTCAGGGTTTGAAAAACCAGTCAGCCCCAAGACGCCACCAGATCAATGTGGTTATGAGGGAGGTCAACCTATTGAACCCATTAGCTGGCCTGTTTAGGTCAACCTATTGAACCCATTAGCTGGCCTGTTTAGGTCAACCTATTGAACCCATTAGCTGGCCTGTTTAGGTCAACCTATTGAACCCATTAGCTGGCCTCTTTAGGTCAACCTATTGAACCCATTAGCTGGCCTGTTTAGGTCAACCTATTGAACCCATTAGCTGGCCTCTTTAGGTCAACCTATTGAACCCATTAGCTGGCCTCTTTAGGTCAACCTATTGAACCCATTAGCTGGCCTCTTTAGGTCAACCTATTGAACCCATTAGCTGGCCTGTTTAGGTCAACCTATTGAACCCATTAGCTGGTCTGTTTAGGTCAACCTATTGAACCCATTAGCTGGTCTGTTTAGGTCAACCTATTGAACCCATTAGCTGGCCTCTTTAGGTCAACCTATTGAACCCATTAGCTGGCCTCTTTAGTTTTAACAAGGTCTCATTTCATTATGGAGGAGTACATTCTAGGACTTCATTCATACTCCCCTCCCTACCTCATTACGCAATAACAACATGGATCAGACCTCTTCTGCCAAATGAAAGCAGTATATTGAAGCCTTCCGTCCAACTAGCCCTCTCTGTCAGATCAGGACTACCGGTTCACACTATTAAGTATTTAGTGCCGCTTGCTCCCCGGGGAGGAGAACCTTTTTTCTATCTGAAAGCATGATGGACCTTAATAGGACAGAGTCAGAGAGAGAAGGGGGGAGAGAGAGGTTAGGTATTGTAGGGTATGAGCTTAACTCTCTCTACTCTCTCACACACACACTGATGCACATACACACACACACACACACACACACACACACACTGCAGGGCGATTCCAATGCTACCCATTACCATTAGTGCAGGGAGCAGGGTAACCCATGGTGTTTCTGGCAGCCTTCCGTGCTGAACCATTCCCCTCTATAACTGTAGAAAGGTCCTGCACTGTTAGGTAAAGGGAATGAGCTGTCCAGCTACAGCACTAAACCAATGGGCTCTGATGAAGCTCGTGTCTCAAATGGCACGCTATTCCCTTTATAGTCCACTACGTTAAACCAGGGGATCTGGTCCCCATAGAGATCTGGTCAATAGTAGTGCACTATATAGGGAATCAGGTGCCGTTATGGACACACACAATGTCTTTTATTAGGCTGTCCAGCATATAAACAGACTATAGGAACAGTAATAGACCTGTTCAAGAGGACTCTGTGGAGGACTCCCATCTATCTCCTCTAGCTCTGACTGCCTGTGGATCCCATCTATCTCCTCTAGCTCTGACTGCCTGGCATGCAAATGAGCTGGGACAAAAGGTGAAATAGGACTTGAACAAAGCTGTGACATTTAGTTGCCATTTAGTGTTTTTCTGTCGGGAATCACTCTCACATTCAGGCAGCTTTGTGAAATAGTATTCTAAGGCAAATGTAGACTATTTTTCTCTCTGTCTACAATAAATTCCTCTGTGTTTCACACAGACACACAACACACACACTAAACCTCTGATATAATGAATGATGCTGTGAAATGGTAGACTAGTTCACCAGGGAAGAGAGAAGGAATTCTCCCTCTGCAGAAGCAAACACAAAAGAGAAGGGAGAAAGGGACTAATAAGAAGAGAGGAAAGAGAGGAAGAGAGGGAGGAAAGAGAGGGAGGAATAGAGGGAGGAAGAGAGGAAAGAGAGGGTAGAGAGGAAAGAGAGGGAGGAAGAGGGAGGAAGAGAGGGAGGTAGACGGGAAAGGGAGGAAGAGAGGGTGGTAGAGAGGGAGGTAGAGAGGAAAGAGCGGGAGGAATAGAGGAAAGAGAGGGAGGAAGAGAGGGCGGTAGAGAGGGAGGAAGAGAGGAAAGAGAGGGAGGAAGAGAGGAAAGAGAGGGAGGAAGAGAGGAAAGAGAGGGAGGAAGAGAGGAAAGAGAGGGAGGAAGAGAGGAAAGAGAGGGAGGAAGAGAGGGAGGTAGAGAGGGAGGAAGAGAGGGAGGAAGAGAGGGCGGTAGAGAGGGAGGAAGAGAGGAAAGAGAGGGAGGAAGAGAGGAAAGAGAGGGAGGAAGAGAGGGCAGTAGAGAGGGAGGAAGAGAGGGCGGAAGAGAGGAAAGAGAGGGAGGAAGAGAGGGAGGAAGGGAGGGAGGAAGAGAGGGCGGTAGAGAGGGAGGAAGAGAGGAAAGAGAGGGAGGAAGAGAGGGAGGAAGAGAGGGCGGTAGAGAGGGAGGAAGAGAGGGAGGAAGAGATGGCGGTAGAGAGGGCGGTAGAGAGGGAGGAAGAGAGGAAAGAGAGGGAGGAAGAGAGGGAGGTAGAGAGGGAGGAAGAGAGGGAGGAAGAGAGGGCGGTAGAGAGGGCGGAAGAGAGGGAGGAAGAGAGGAAAGAGAGGGAGGAAGAGAGGAAAGAGAGGGAGGAAGAGAGGGCAGTAGAGAGGGAGGAAGAGAGGAAAGAGAGGGAGGAAGAGAGGAAAGAGAGGGAGGAAGAGAGGGCGGTAGAGGGAGGAAGAGAGGGCGGTAGAGAGGGCGGAAGAGAGGGAGGAAGAGAGGAAAGAGAGGGAGGAAGAGAGGAAAGAGAGGGAGGAAGAGAGGGCAGTAGAGAGGGAGGAAGAGAGGAAAGAGAGGGAGGAAGAGAGGAAAGAGAGGGAGGAAGAGAGGGCGGTAGAGAGGAAAGAGAGGGAGGAAGAGAGGGCAGTAGAGGGAGGAAGAGAGGGCAGTAGAGAGGGAGGAAGGGAGGAAGAGAGGGCGGTAGAGAGGGAGGAAGAGAGGAAAGAGGGAGGAAGAGAGGGCAGTAGAGAGGGAGGAAGGGAGAAAAGAGAGGGAGGAAGAGAGGAAAGAGAGGGAGGAAGAGAGGGCAGTAGAGAGGGAGGAAGGGAGGAAGAGAGGGAGGAAGAGAGGGCGGAAGAGAGGAAAGAGAGGGAGGAAGAGAGGGCGGTAGAGAGGGAGGAAGGGAGGAAGAGAGGGCGGTAGAGAGGGAGGAAGAGAGGAAAGAGAGGGAGGAAGAGAGGAAAGAGAGGGAGGAAAGAGAGGGAGGAAGAGAGGAAAGAGAGGGAGGAAGAGAGGGCAGTAGAGAGGGAGGAAGAGAGGAAAGAGAGGGCGGTAGAGAGGGAGGAAGAGAGGGAGGAAGAGAGGGCGGTAGAGAGGAAAGAGAGGAAAGAGAGAGGTTATGCAGTCAGTCGATACAAAGTGGGTTGGGGAAGTTTATGAGACAATGACCATCGAGTCCCTGTCACACTCTGACGGTTATTAGCATTATTTGTTATCATGATTTTCTCACAATAGATGTTTCCCTTTCTCTGACAACAAAATAAACATAGTTTTGCTCTCCTATGTCCGTTCTCTAGGTTCTCTCTCTTCTCACTGCCTCTGTGGTTGCTATGATATTATAGCCTTGGTCAGGAGGTCACAGTGGATTGTTGGATTAACTATGTTTAATTCTTCTTCTCCTTCGCTATCCCCCTTTCAATTCCTCTATTCACTCTCCTTATTACTCCCCCGCTCCTCTTTTCTTTTGGCCTTGCTTTTCTTTCCATATATTTATGTGTTTATCTCCAATTGTGGTTTTCCTATTGTGTCTTGACCCCCCCGATACTGTCTGTCTCCCTCCCTCCTTCCCTCCCCAGCGTTGAAGGATGACCGTTTCCAGATGGTTCTCTTCACTCCCCGCCTGGTGCGCATCACCCTCACCAACGTGAGCGTGTCGGACGAGGGCGGCTACTTCTGCCAGCTCTACACCGACGACACCCACCACCAAGTGGCCACGCTGTCCGTGTCCGTCCCTCCCGACACCCCCACGGTGGAGGTGAAGCAGGAGGCCGTGGAGGGGGGCGAGGTGGAGCTCACCTGCCTGTCGCCGCGCAGCAAGCCCCCCGCCACGCTGCGCTGGATCAGGGACCGCCGGGAGATACCAGGTCTGTCCATCCTTTGAAGATCTATCACTATGTCACTCTGTCATTCTATCTATCAGTATCTGTCTGTCTGACTCTGTCTTTGTTCAGTCATACCTCTCTCTCTGCCTCTCTCTCTCTCTGTTCACTTCCTGCGTTCCCTATCTATCCGCCTGCCTGTCCCTGTGTCAATCTATCCATCTGTCTCTTTCTCAAACTCCATCATACTCTCTCCTTTTCTGTCCAGCCTTCTATCTACCTCCCTCTTTATTCCCCATCTGATAAGACTTCCATCCAGCTATCACTCTGTTTACCATTTTATCTGTCCTTCTGTCCAGCTCTTTCTGTCTGTTTGTCTGTCCCACTGTTTACCCTCTGTCTGTCCTGTTATACCCTCCACCTCTCTCTTTTTTCTCTCTCACTCCCATCCCGTCTCTCCATCTTAATCTCTAACTCAGCACGTCTCTGTGCCCTTACACTCTGTCCTTTTCCTCACTCTTCTTCTCTTCACCCCGTCTTCCTCTCCTCCTCTTCTCTCTCTCTGTCTCCTCCTTTCATGCCGTGTTCACAAAGATGTCTGTCCCCTGATGTGACAAGGTTACGTAGGAAGCGGCGTGGGCTGATGCGTGGGGCCTACAGCAGACAGCCCTGTTTTCTGTTCTGCTCTGTAGTGCTGTGGAGCGGGCCCTGCCCTGAGTGAAATACAGTGTGACATTAAAGGTTAGGCTCCAGATCCTGACGGATAGAATGTCTCAGTAATTAAGACAGTATCTCCCTGCCCTCATCTCACGCTTCAATTGGGCCTGCTTCAGTTCACTCAGCTGAAATAATTGAAAACTCAGCATGCTGTTAGTTATTGTCATATTTTCACAGACTCATATTACGTGACCTCAGTTTTGGCCACCACCATCCTCCTCCTCATCTTCCCCTGCCTCATTTGGAGTCTTTTAAAATATTTTTAATCGCATCTCACGCTCTCTTTATCTTCCTTTTATGTCTGAGCCTGTCCAGATCCCTCTCTCCTCTTCTCCTTTTCATCTATCATGCCTGTCTCACTCTCTCCATGTGTCCTTTTCCCTTCTCTCTTTCTTCTTTCACCAGCGCCTTTTCCTTCCCTCCTCGTCCTCTGTCTGATATGCTCCCTCCCTCCCTTCTCTAGGTGTGGTGTCCCAGCAGGAAAATGGGAAGACAGTGAGTGTGTCCAGCACCATCCGTGTCCCTGTGGAGAGGAGAGACAACGGGGCAGCGGTCAGCTGTGAGGCATCCCACCCCGCCCTGGGGGGGCAGAAGAGGGTCCGCCACTACCGCCTCGACGTCCACTGTGAGTGACTGGTCAGCCACCAAGGGTTACCATGGCAACACACTGAAGCTGTATCACCTCATTTCTGATGGTCTCGACTCATTTGTGTTTGGTGTCTGGGGTGGTCAACCCTTCTGTTATAAATTACTTATCAACTCACCATTTCTGAGTTTGATCAGCCTTTTCTGCCCTTTAGATCTGCATAATGAGTGTCACTGCCAAACTGTTGCTGCTTAAATGGCCCTGCATGGCTATCACAGCAACACGTATGAATACTTCCACAGATGTGTCTGTTCACCACAGCCATTAACAAAGCAGCAGCTGTTTCACCCTGAGGGTTGTTATGATAACAGAACCGCCAACAGTCACTCTTGATTGGTTACCATGGTAACCAGTCCTTCCTCCTCTCTCCCCAGTTGCCCCCACAGTGAGGATCATCCCTCCCCCTGGCATCCTCCGAGAGGGAGACTCTCTCAGCCTCACCTGCTCCATCACTGGCAATCCACTGTGAGTGTGTGTGTGTCTGTGTGTGTGTGTGTGTGTGTGTGTGTGTGTGTGTGTGTGTGTGTGTGTGTGTGTGTGCGCACATTTATGAGATTGTTTGATTGGTTTGTGCGTTTGCTGTATGCTGTGCTCACACTACATCTGTTTGGAGTATTCGGAGGAGTTGAGGCATTCTCTGGATAAAGTGTCTGAGGAGGCTGTAACAAGCCCCCTGTTAGACACTGTGATGTGTTTGTTGTGCATGTGTGTTTCTGTGGAGGCTGTAACAAGCCCCTTGTTAGACACTGTGATGTGTTTGTTGTGCATGTGTGTTTCTGAGGAGGCTGTAACAAGCCCCCTGTTAGACACTGTGATGTGTTTGTTGTGCATGTGTGTTTCTGAGGAGGCTGTAACAAGCCCCCTGTTAGACACGGTGATGTGTTTGTTGTGCATGTGTGTTTCTGAGGAGGCTGTAACAAGCCCCTTGTTAGACACTGTGATGTGTTTGTTGTGCATGTGTGTTTCTGAGGAGGCTGTAACAAGCCCCCTGTTAGACACTGTGATGTGTTTGTTGTGCATGTGTGTTTCTGAGGAGGCTGTAACAAGCCCCCTGTTAGACACTGTGATGTGTTTGTTGTGCATGTGTGTTTCTGAGGAGGCTGTAACAAGCCCCCTGTTAGACACTGTGATGTGTTTGTTGTGCATGTGTGTTTCTGAGGAGGCTGTAACAAGCCCCCTGTTAGACACTGTGATGTGCATGTGTGTTTCTGAGGAGGCTGTAACAAGCCCCCTGTTAGACACGGTGATGTGTTTGTTGTGCATGTGTGTTTCTGAGGAGGCTGTAACAAGCCCCCTGTTAGACACGGTGATGTGTTTGTTGTGCATGTGTGTTTCTGAGGAGGCTGTAACAAGCCCCCTGTTAGACACTGTGATGTGTTTGTTGTGCATGTGTGTTTCTGAGGAGGCTGTAACAAGCCCCCTGTTAGACACTGTGATGTGTTTGTTGTGCATGTGTGTTTCTGAGGAGGCTGTAACAAGCCCCCTGTTAGACACGGTGATGTGTTTGTTGTGCATGTGTGTTTCTGAGGAGGCTGTAACAAGCCCCCTGTTAGACACGGTGATGTGTTTGTTGTGCGTGTGTGTTTCTGAGGAGGCTGTAACAAGCCCCCTGTTAGACACGGTGATGTGTTTGTTGTGCATGTGTGTTTCTGAGGAGGCTGTAACAAGCCCCCTGTTAGACACGGTGATGTGTTTGTTGTGCATGTGTGTTTCTGAGGAGGCTGTAACAAGCCCCCTGTTAGACACTGTGATGTGTTTGTTGTGCATGTGTGTTTCTGAGGAGGCTGTAACAAGCCCCCTGTTTGACACTGTGATGTGTTTGTTGTGCATGTGTGTTTCTGAGGAGGCTGTAACAAGCCCCCTGTTAGACACTGTGATGTGTTTGTTGTGCATGTGTGTTTCTGAGGAGGCTGTAACAAGCCCCCTGTTAGACACGGTGATGTGTTTGTTGTGCATGTGTGTTTCTGAGGAGGCTGTAACAAGCCCCCTGTTAGACACGGTGATGTGTTTGTTGTGCATGTGTGTTTCTGAGGAGGCTGTAACAAGCCCCCTGTTAGACACGGTGATGTGTTTGTTGTGCATGTGTGTTTCTGAGGAGGCTGTAACAAGCCCCCTGTTAGACACGGTGATGTGTTTGTTGTGCATGTGTGTTTCTGAGGAGGCTGTAACAAGCCCCCTGTTAGACACGGTGATGTGTTTGTTGTGCATGTGTGTTTCTGAGGAGGCTGTAACAAGCCCCCTGTTAGACACGGTGATGTGTTTGTTGTGCATGTGTGTTTCTGAGGAGGCTGTAACAAGCCCCCTGTTAGACACTGTGATGTGTTTGTTGTGCATGTGTGTTTCTGAGGAGGCTGTAACAAGCCCCCTGTTAGACACGGTGATGTGTTTGTTGTGCATGTGTGTTTCTGTGGAGGCTGTAACAAGCCCCTTGTTAGACACTGTGATGTGTTTGTTGTGCGTGTGTGTTTCTGAGGAGGCTGAAACAAGCCCCCTGTTAGACACGGTGATGTGTTTGTTGTGCATGTGTGTTTCTGAGGAGGCTGTAACAAGCCCCCTGTTAGACACGGTGATGTGTTTGTTGTGCATGTGTGTTTCTGAGGAGGCTGTAACAAGCCCCCTGTTAGACACGGTGATGTGTTTGTTGTGCATGTGTGTTTCTGAGGAGGCTGTAACAAGCCCCCTGTTAGACACTGTGATGTGTTTGTTGTGCATGTGTGTTTCTGAGGAGGCTGTAACAAGCCCCCTGTTAGACACGGTGATGTGTTTGTTGTGCATGTGTGTTTCTGAGGAGGCTGTAACAAGCCCCCTGTTAGACACTGTGATGTGTTTGTTGTGCATGTGTGTTTCTGAGGAGGCTGTAACAAGCCCCCTGTTAGACACGGTGATGTGTTTGTTGTGCATGTGTGTTTCTGAGGAGGCTGTAACAAGCCCCCTGTTAGACACTGTGATGTGTTTGTTGTGCATGTGTGTTTCTGAGGAGGCTGTAACAAGCCCCCTGTTAGACACGGTGATGTGTTTGTTGTGCATGTGTGTTTCTGTGGAGGCTGTAACAAGCCCCCTGTTAGACACTGTGATGTGTTTGTTGTGCATGTGTGTTTCTGAGGAGGCTGTAACAAGCCCCCTGTTTGACACGGTGATGTGTTTGTTGTGCATGTGTGTTTCTGAGGAGGCTGTAACAAGCCCCCTGTTAGACACTGTGATGTGTTTGTTGTGCATGTGTGTTTCTGAGGAGGCTGTAACAAGCCCCCTGTTAGACACGGTGATGTGTTTGTTGTGCATGTGTCTTTCTGAGGCAACTGAAGCCTCTTCATTAAGCTCTATAAAAACTGCTTTGTGTGTGTATGTGCTCGTGTGTGTGTGTGTTTATTTGTCTGTGTGTGTTTGTCTGTTTGTTTGTGTGTGTGGTGAGTAAAGCCATAGTAAAGCCACACAATAAAGCCAGGCTGAGGAGCCAGTATGTGTGGCACAGTGAGGATCAGTAACAGCCTTGCTGGGGACAGTGACATGAGAGATGTGGCTGTGGTGGCTGTGGTGGTCGATCCACTGGACTCACCACACTCCGGTACCCCCGTCACTCTCAGGCCCCAGACAAACTTCCCGCTAACCGTTAATCACCAATTCATTACACTGCCTGTCTTTGTTGGAGGGGTGTGTTTATTAAAGTGTGTGTGTGTGTGGATGAGCAGGGGGGTTTAATTAGATGCTTCCTGGGGGATTAGGGTGTAGATGAGCTGGGATTGTAATCTGGCCAGGGTGGAATGAGAGGGACAGCCAGCACAGCACAGGGCATGCACACACACACAGGGCTTTTTGTGAGAATGTGTGGTGTGTGTGTGTTCGTTGTTTCATGTAATCCAATAATGTTTTGTCTCAGTCGCCTTCTGTCTCACTTTTCTTTGTCTTTTGTGTCTCCTCTTTCTCTCCGTCCTCCTGTCTTACTCACTGCCTCTCTCTCTCTCATCTCTCCCCCATAAATCGCTGTCTATCTCCTTCCCTGGCTCTGTCCTCCCGTGTCCCGCTTTCCCTCTCTCCATCTGACACAACATCTTTCTTTGCTCTCTCTCCTCTCCTTCTCTCTCTCTGTCCATAAATCTCCCCAATTCTTTTCTGTCATGCTGTCTTCCTCTCCCTTGGTCTAATTTAAAATCTCTCTCACTCCCTCCTCGCCTTTTATTTCCCATAACCCCCCTCTCCCTCCACCTCTGTCTTATTTTTCCCTGTCTTATTTTTATACTGTCTTATCTTTTCTCTCTTTCTTCTCCCTAACCCCTCTTGCTCCCCTCGTTTCTCCCCCACTCTATCTAATTTCACTTACTCTTTCCACTCCCTCTTCTGTCTCTCTTTCACTCTCTTCTTTCCCTCGCTCTCTCTCCCTCCTCTCTCTCTCTCTCTGCAGGCCTAGAGATGTCCAGTGGACTAGGATTAATGACACCTTACCTGAGAGGGCGGAGATCTCTGGCCCCACCCTCCAGGTGTCCCGTCTCAGCCAATCACACAACGGGACCTACCTGTGTCAGGCGCAGAACAACTACGGCCGTGCCGCTGACCACTACACGCTGCTGGTGTACGGTGAGCCACCGTCGCCATGACAACCACTGCCTTGCGGCGAGAAGTTGCGCTAAGGCACAGATCTAGGATCAGCTTACCCTCCATATCCTCCGAATCCATTCACCGTCCAATCCTATCGTAGCTTTTTGAATGAGACATCAGAAGCGTATCACAGACACAGATGTAGACATCAAAAGCGTGAGTCACTTCATCAGTTGTTTATGCTTCACAGATGTGAGAGTGCGAGGGGCATAGGGGGTCGGGCTAGGGGTTGAGTTAACTCAGCATCTGTAGTCAGTATAGTCCGTGTACCCCATGGGTGTGGCCCCCTAGTGGTTACTCCTGTCACTGCAGCCTTCATATCTGACAGCTGAAAATCAGAGAAAGTGTAGGAGGAGAAAGAGAGGGGTTGTTGCGTAACATTTTGGGTTGCCTTAGGCTGCGCCCCCTCATCATCCCCCCTACTCCCCCCTTCCCCTCCTCCCTTAATTCCCTCCCTCCTTGCCATCTCCTGAGCAGTGGCGGCGTGTGGCAGGAGCGGCAGGCGTCAAACAACACTCCTCCGTTGAGAGAGGAGGTGGGTGGGAATGCCACCTTTCATCTAGCCAGAGCAGCCATCGTCAGCCACCACCAGAGCTAAAGCCACACTCTCTCTCTCACTGTGCAACACAGGTTAGGCATGCCTGGCTTTGAAGTACGTCCACGCTTTAAGAAAATGCCCTTCTCTTCCTTGGTCTCTATTGTCTGTCTCCTAGAATGGATCTTCTTCCTTGGTCTCTATCGTCTGTCTCCTTGAATGGATCTTCTTCCTTGGTCTCTATTGTCTGTCTCCTAGAATGGATCTTCTTCCTTGGTCTCTATCGTCTGTCTCCTAGAATGGATCTTCTTCCTTGGTCTCTATCGTCTGTCTCCTAGAATGGATCTTCTTCCTTGGTCTCTATCGTCTGTCTCCTAGAATGGATCTTCTTCCTTGGTCTCTATTGTCTGTCTTCTAGAATGGTTCATCTTCCTTGGTCTCTATCGTCTGTCTCCTAGAATGGATCTTCTTCCTTGGTCTCTATCGTCTGTCTCCTAGAATGGATCTTCTTCCTTGGTCTCTATTGTCTGTCTCCTAGAATGGATCTTCTTCCTTGGTCTCTATCGTCTGTCTCCTAGAATGGATCTTCTTCCTTGGTCTCTATTGTCTGTCTCCTAGAATGGATCTTCTTCCTTGGTCTCTATTGTCTGTCTCCTAGAATGGATCTTCTTCCTTGGTGTCTATCGTCTGTCTTCTAGAATGGATCTTCTTCCTTGGTCTCTATCGTCTGTCTTCTAGAATGGATCTTCTTCCTTGGTCTCTATTGTCTATCTCCTAGAATGGATCTTCTTCCTTGGTCTCTATCGTCTGTCTTCTAGAATGGATCTTCTTCCTTGGTCTCTATCGTCTGTCTTCTAGAATGGATCTTCTTCCTTGGTCTCTATCGTCTGTCTCCTAGAATGGATCTTCTTCCTTGGTCTCTATCGTCTGTCTCCTAGAATGGATCTTCTTCCTTGGTCTCTATCGTCTGTCTCCTAGAATGGACCTTCTTCCTTGGTCTCTATCGTCTGTCCTCTAGAATGGTCCTTCTTTTTCTGGCTCTTCGTTCTTTCTTCTTCTTGTTTATATGTTTCCCTTCCTCTCTCTCTGTCAACCAATCCTATTCATTCTTTCTTTCTCTACCCTCTTTCCTCCTGTTATTCTCTTCTATATATCTTTTCCCTACTCCTTCTCTCTAAATGTCTATATATCTTATCCTCTCTTTGTTATCTCTCCTCTCTCTCTCTCTCTCTCTCTCTCTCTCTCTCTCTCTCTCTCTCTCTCTCTTCTCTCTGCTCTCTGCTCTCTGCTCTCTGCTCTCTGCTCTCTTCTCTCTCTGCTCTCTGCTTTCTCACCTTGGCAGTAGTTTGCCCTCTTTTCTGGGTGTACTGTAGTTCAGAGCTCCCTGGAGGGTTCCTGTCTTGTCGAGTGAAAGAGGGACAGAGAGAGGGGCAGAGGAAGCAGGGAGAGAGAGGTCGAAGCCAGGTTAGTGTTCAGTTAGGGGCTTGCCCAAGTTGGATTAGCCACGCTTGCCCCTGGAAATCCCAAGGTGCACTGGGGTGGGGTCCCCTGACAGGGCAAGGCTTTGTGGCGATGATGAGTCAGCTAAAACAGCTCACTATGACAGATCTGAAAAACGAGCCCTCTCCCCCTCACACTGTCAACCAGCTCCCAGAGTTATCTAGTGTCTGATGTGGCCATGAAGCGCAAAATCAGGACAAATCGGAGGCCAATTTGTTGCAGGAGCTTTTCGCTTTTCGAGGCTGGGTGATGCTTTGAAAAGCAGATAGAGAGTGAGAGGTTGGTGAGTCTCTGCGGAGCCAGGCCCGATGCCGCAAAATCTTTATCCAGCAGGTGTGTGTGTGTGTGTGTGTGTGTGTGTGTGTGTGTGTGTGTGTGTGTGTGTGTGTGTGTGTGTGTGTGTGTGTGTGTGTGTGTGTGTGTGTGTGTGTGTGTGTGTGTGTGTGTGTTAAGTTGTGTGTGTTAAGTTGTGTGTGTTAAGTTGTGTGTGTTAAGTTGTGTGTGTTACGTTGGTAGTGTGTGTGTGTTAAGTTGTGTGTGTGTGTGTTAAATTGTGCATGTGTGTGCGCGTGCATGTTTGTGTGTGTGAGAGTGTGTGTGAAAGAGAATGTGGATGTGCATGTGCATTATACACGTGCACGTGTCAAGCTCCCACGGCGGTGTGGTGGGATGGCATGGTGGTGGTGGTGGGATGGTGTGGTGGCGGTGTGGTGGGATGGCGTGGTGGGATGGGATGGCGTGGTGGGATTGCGTGGTGGTGGCGGTGTGGTTGGATGGCGTAGTAGCGGTGTGGTGGGATGGCGTGGTGGCGGTGTGGTTGGATGGCGTGGTGGCGGTGTGGTTGGATGGCGTGGTGGCGGTGTGGTAGGATGGTGTGGTGGCGGTGTGGTAGGATGGTGTGGTGGCGGTGTTGTTGGGATGGCGTGGTGGCGGTGTGGTTGGATGGTGTGGTAGCGGTGTGGTGGGATGGTGTGGTTGGATGGTGTGGTGGGATGGCTTGGTGGGATGGGATGGCATGGTGGCGGTGTGGTGGGATGGCGTGGTGGTGTTGTGGTTGGATGGCGTGGTGTGGTGTGGTGGGATGGTGTGGTGGCGGTGTGGTTGGATGGTGTGGTGGCGGTGTGGTAGGATGGTGTGGTGGCGGTGTTGTTGGGATGGTGTGGTGGCGGTGTGGTTGGATGGCGTGGTGGCGGTGTGGTGGGATGGCGTGTTGGCGGTGTGGTGGGATGGTGTGGGTGTGGTGGGATGGCGTGGTGGCGGTGTGGTGGGATGGCGTGGTGTGGTGGGATGGCGTGGTGTGGTGTGGTGTGGTGGGATGGCGTGGTGGTGGTGTGGTGGGATGGCATGGTGGTGGTGGGATGGCGTGGTTACGGTGGGATGGCGTGGTTGCGGTGCAGTGGGATGGCGTGGTGGCTGTGTGGTAGGATGGCGTGGATGTGGTGTGGTGGGATGGTGTGGTGGTGGTGGTGTGGTGGGATGGCGTGGTGGTGGGATGGCGTTTTGGTGGTGTGGTGGGGGGGCTCAGAGGAGAATGCTACTGATTGTCTCTGCAAAGCCCTGAGGGTCTGCTTACAGTATGTCATTCAACTGAGCTGCTGTGATGAAATGGATTGCTGGAAGCCAATAAAGCCCATTAGAACTGAATTGCATGAGAGAGTGTTGGAGTTGGAGGGAAAGTGAGAGAGAGAAAGATGGGAGAAAAGAGAAGGGTAGAGGGATGGATGGAGAGATATAGTTGTGATTTGGGGGAAGATGAGTGCAGTGGTTAAGGTAATGAGCTAAGTCACTAATTAGGTGGAATAAATTATACCTCTATTTAATGAATGACTAAAGAAAAAGAGAGGGACATGAGAGAGAGGGTGGGAGGGAGGGAGGGAGGTTAGGAGAGGGGGGGGAGGGAGGGAGGGAGGTTAGGAGAGGGGGGGGAGGGAGGGAGGTTAGGAGAGGGGGTGGGAGGGAGGTTAGGAGAGGGGGAGGGAGGGAGGTTAGGAGAGGGGGAGGGAGGGAGGTTAGGAGAGGGGGAGGGAGGGAGGTTAAGAGTGGGGGAGGGAGGGTGGTTAGGAGAGGGGGAGGGAGGGAGGTTAGGAGAGGGGGAGGGAGGGTGGTTAGGAGAGGGGGAGGGAGGGAGGTGAGAGAGAGGGTGGGAGGGAGGGAGGTTAGGAGAGGGGGAGGGAGGGTGGTTAGGAGAGGGGGAGGGAGGGGGGGAGAAACAGAGGAAAGATTAGGTGAAAAAAGCTGAATCCTAGGTGGTGTATTTCCCCTTGTGGCTCTTCACAGTCTTCTCATGACAGTGAGAAAGTCAATGTAGTGTAGGCTGTGACCAAATCAATGTGGAGCAGCGGTAAGGGACGAGGCCTTCTGACCAGCGGCTAGATGACATTTAGCCTTGTGTTGTGAGTGACACATAGCTTACTACAGCACCGGAACAGAAAAACACGCAGAAACAGGGAATGTTCAATCATACGTGAGTGTTTTATCTCTCTAGTTTAAGGAATGATATTTGAGAGAAACGTCGTTATCAACAACTTCAACATGCAAATGGGAAAACAGCCGTGAATATAGGTGTCTGAGTGGCGAGCGAACAGAATAACAATATGATAGGAGAATGCCTGGCGGTGTGCTGACTGGCTGTACAGCCGCATAGTAATTCAGCTTTAGAGAGAGAGAGTGCTCATAGAGGAATGGAATAAGACAAGGAACAAGGGAATGTGGAAGCGGAATGGAAGAGTGCGTGGGTGAGAGGAGAGTGATTAAGGTTGAGGAGGATCGCATGAGGGAAAGAAGGGAGATTTGAGTGGAGAGAGGAGAGGATGATGGAGGAGAGAGGAGGGAGAGAGAATGAAAGAGAGAAATGGAGAGAAGTCATTATTTATAAGTCTTCCCAGAATGTAGTTTTGACGGTCAAGAGATATGAATCAGTGTACAACTAATTAGCCGACTGACCCTGCCTATTAATCCCTCTGCCTCAGGTGAGACACACACACACACACACACACACACACACACACACACACACACACACACACACACACACACACACACACACACACACACACACACACACACACACACACACACATCCTGACCCATTCCTTAGTGAACTCTTTCTCTCACAGCCAAAGAACCATTTTAAATTCTAGATAGTACCTTTTTTTCTAAGAGTGAACTCTCTACCTGTCTCTCTGACTCACATGTATGCATACCCACATGGACGCCGCAAACACACACTTGTGTCTTGCATAAATGACAGGAAGGCTGAGGTTGGACATTGACGGGATAGAGGGAGGATGTGGACGAGTGAATGAAGGCAGGCTGAGAGGAAGAGAGGAGGAGGAGTAGGAGAGAGGGGTGAGGGTTATGCTGACGTAAAAGGAATGGCAGAGGAAGAAGATATGGAGGATCTCAGGGCCAGAGGGAGAAGAGGGAGAGAGGGAGAGCAGACGGATGAGTAGTTACCAATAAATTACTCTAGAACGAGGCGTGTGTGAGTGAGTGAGTGAGTGAGTGAGTGAGTGAGTGAGTGAGTGAGTGAGTGAGTGAGTGAGTGAGTGAGTGAGTGAGTGAGTGAGTGAGTGAGTGAGTGAGTGAGTGAGTGAGTGTGTTCGTGTGTGTGTGTGTGTGCGTGCTCGTGCGTGTGTGTGTGCGTGCTCGTGCGTGTGCGTGGCTCGTGAGAGAGAGACACACGGTGGTTCAGTGAAACAGATCTCTACTGCACCCTGCTGTTTCAAATGGACAATTTGATGAAGTGTTTCATACTCACACACACGCACCGTGCTCACAGCCTCTCACTCAATCCAACTGTCTCAGTCACTTAAGACCACTGTACCCTCACTGTCTCTCTCAACAGGCATTTTACCTTACCATTGTGTCAGTATCCAATCTATTGTCTCATATTGAATGTGTCTGTCCCATAACATTGTTCCACAGTGAATGCTTCCATCAAACACAATGTCTTCTGTCTCCCTAGCTACTGAGCTACTGAGTCATCGACAATATGTTTTATTGTGGTATAAAATATGTCTGCATCCCAACCATTGTCTTATAGTGAATGTGTCGATGTCATTTGCCAATGTCTGTCTCCCTAGCTACTAGTCTATAGAAATGTATGTCATGGTAGATCATATGTCTGTAGTAACCATACCATCTAGAACAGTGGTCACCAACCTTTTCTGACTCAAGATCTACCGCTCAGATTATTATTATCTATTTTTAACTTCTTTTTTTAAACACTTTTTCTCCCCAATTTGGTGGTATCCAATTGGTAGTTAGAAAAACACAACCCAGCCAAGCCGCACTGCTTCTTGACACAATGCCCGCTTAACCTGGAAGCCAGCCGCACCAATGTGTCGGAGGAAACACCATACACCTGGTGACCGTGTCAGCGTGCATTGCGCCCGGCCCGCCACAGGAGTCGCTAGTACGCGATGGGACAAGAGCATCTCTGCCGGCCAAACCCTCCCCTAACCCGGATGACGCTGGGCCAATTGTGCGCCGCCCCATGGGTCTCCCGGTCGCAGCCGGCTGCGACAGAGCCTGGACTCTAACCCAGTATCTCTAGTGGCACAGCTAGCACTGCAGCGCCTTAAACCACTGCACCACTAGGGAGGTCTCTCAGATTAAAAAAAAATCAAGACTTAAAAAACGTAAACCTATGCAACATTAACCTATTATAACCAGTTCTGTATCAATGAGGTTTGTGCAGTAGGCTATAGGCCCAATACATTATCACTGCAGACCATTTAGAAATTATATTTAATAAATGTAGGTATATCATCACACTGGTAATAGATCATGTGTTGTATTACTTCTGAGGCACAGCTAAGTGAGCATAATAATGTATTTATTTGTATTACTGAACTGATGGCCTGTATCTGATGGTCAGTCTGAGGGAAGGGAGGGAGCAGCGGTGAGGCTGCCTCTCACACGACATACCGACACCTTCCCTCCGCTCTCCCTCCCTCCGCTCTCCCTCCCTCCGCTGAGAAAGGGGACAGTCTTCCAGAGATAACTCAAGTCTCACTGCATTATTTCTGCCTCATGCACCAATTCACGTTGTTACTTATTAAGACACAAGCCATTAATAATAACAACAGAAGCTTATCGGAACACTTTTATACTCATTCATTGCAGCTGCAGTGCTGGTTCTAGCGTGAGTGGGTGAATGCACATTTTATGGCATATAAAAGTGTTGAACAGTGTTGACAGTGCTGAATAACAACTTAAACATGAACTTACTCATAAAAACAGCAGCTCTTTGCTGTATTCGTTGAGTCTCTCTCTTGTTATGGTTTTGAAATCTCACTGTATCAACTTTGCTGTGCGTTCGATGTTTCTTTTTACAGTCTATGGCTCGAGGAACCTGCAGACACAGTGATCTGAGCTATCTGATTGGCCAGTGGTAGGTCTATCGGTGTACTTGATAAGCTCCCTGGGCCCGCCAGTTAGGCGGAGTTATACCTTCAGACACATGACATGGTTGAAAATGCCTTCCCGGCGCTAGGGCTGCTGAATCAAGTGCACCTACTGACAACAGTGCAAAACGAAGGCTTTATCGTTGTTTTTTTTTACAAAAAACATTGCTGATCGACTAGGAATGCCTTGGAGATCGAGCAGTCGATGGCGATCGACCGATTGGTGACCACTGATCTAGAACCTGTCTTTCATAGAAAACTATGATTGTCTTGTAGAGAATAGTGTGTTACCCTTGCCTTGTCTGTTGTAGAGAATGTGTCTGTCACTACCATGGTACTTCCCACCTCCCATCATGCCACCTCCCACCCAACCACCCTCCTCCTAACCCCCAGCTACGCACCGGACCCCCGAGGTAACGTACAGCCCTCCCTCACCCTTAACACACTCCTCCTCTCCATCTCTCCATCCTTCCCTTCCTTCATGGTCACAATCACCGCCTCTTAACAGCTCTTCTCCTCCTCTCTTCTCTGTCCTTTTCTTGTCACCGTCACTGACACATGTTCTCCCTTTGTCCACTTTAACCTTCCCTTGACTGGTCTTCCCACACACTCTCTCACACACACACACATTCCCCCACTCTCATCAATGGCTGGCTGATGCTGTGCTCTGGGCACTCAGTGATTGTGTTGGGGCTGCACACATGTACTGTTGTTATTGTTACAGACCCAGGGATGGGTCGGCCATAGGCCTTCTGTGAGGGACACAAGGATCTGTGGGTGGAATGACACATTCACACACACACACACGCATGCACACATACGCACGCACGCGTACATACACACTTACTCACATACACACTTACTCACACTCACATACACACACACACTCACGCTCACATCAACACACACACAGGGCCAGCTCTAGCCTTTTGGGGGCACTAGCGAGATTTGGTTGTATGTTTTAAAGTTGATTTCCTGCAGTTCAACACATTTTGCCATGGGGTGGAGAGATTTTTTTTTATTATTATAAAAAAAATAATGCAATTCTACTCATTTTGCTATGATGTGCCGGGTTGGCTCTGCACACAGTCCAGCTCGTCTTCACCCAGCCTGGCAGACTTTTCGTCAGTACCACAGTTTTTAGTGCCTCCCTTCTCGGAGAACCTCTGTTGTACCTCTCTGAACTCAGCAGCAGACAGAGAGCCCCTGCCACTCTCCTACGTAACTCTTCAGGAGCAGCGTTGTGTATTGAGATGGTTCCTGAGCTGGGGCACTGCCCAGAGGGAACAGTTTCTGCAGATCCTTTTGGGGACGCTGTGCCAGTGAATGTGTGTACCCTCTTCGCGTCGCTCTACACGCTACAGGTTAAGGACAGCCCACCAAATATCTTTGAGTGCCAGCTGCGCCTCTGGAGCCAATGGTTTGAGTCATGGAGTGAGGAGGAGAAAAACAGTTTCCTGGACATTCTAGAAGAGAGGGACCTGATCTTTGTTGCCTACTTCTACAGAAGTGTAGCTGGGACAGCAGGCAGGGATTGAGGGATCTGGAAAATACGGGGGGTAAATGGTAATTAACTACAATGACCATAATCCATTGCACATCTACTTGTCCGGTCTGTGTTTATTTTATGCCTGCTACAGAAGAGACAGAGGAATGTGCGGTCATGAGGGGACAGTAGTTTATAGAATAAAACAAAAATGTTCATTTTACCCAAACACATATGTACCTATAAATAGTAAAACCAGAGAATCTGATAATTTTGCAGTGGTCTCCTAATTTTTTCCAGAGCTGTATATATATAGAGATAGATGGATGGATGGATAGATGAGAGAAGGAGAGGGAGTTAGAGAGGTGGTGAGGGGGAAGGTAGAGAGGAACTATAAGACAGGGAAGAAGGGATATGATGACAGGTATTATTATCATTTTCTCTGGGGTCCTAACCGACCACTTATGTCGCTTTTGCCTGGAGCCGGCCCTGAAAACACACACACACACACACACACACACACACACACACACACACACACACACACACACACACACACACACACACACACACACACACACACAATGGCAGGGCAGTTAAGCCAAGCTGCTTCTCTGTCTCCCACTGTGAGTAAGTGGCTGTCATCACACAGAACAGAGGGACACCACCTGGATCTCTTCTGTCCCCTGTGTGTGTCCTCTCTCTCCCCTTCATCCTCACTCTCCAGGTCTTTATTTTCCTCTATTTTCTATTACCTCTCATCATATCCCGTCTTCTCTGTCTTATAGCTTCTCTCTACCTTTCTCTCCCACTCTCCTCCCCCTCACTACCTTTCTACCTCCTTTTCCCTCCCTCCCTTCCTTCCTTCCTTCCTTCCTTCCTTCCTTCCTTCCTTCCTTCCTTCCTTCCTTCCTTCCTTCCTTCCTTCCTTCCTTCCTTCCTTCCTTCCTTCCTTCCTTCCTTCCTTCCTTCCTTCCTTCCTTCCTTCCTTCCTTCCTTCCTTCCTTCCTTCCTTCCTTCCTTTTCTCTCTCTCTCTCTCTCTCTCTCTCTCTCTCTCTCTCTCTCTCTCTCTCTCTCTCTCTCTCTCTCTCTCTCTCTCTCTCTCTCTCTCTCTCTCTGTTTCATCTCTCCCCCTGAGAGATGGAGAGAGAGGGAGCAGGGCATTATTCTGCTCTTTCTGACAGGAGGTGTGCACCTGCTGTGCCTCGTGTTTGAATGTCAGAGAGAGCGATGCGGGAGCGTTATTGGGCGCGTGGGGAGAACGGCGGGCTCCTTTATACTGTCACTCATTACCCACCGAGATTTGGGCACAGCGAGGGAGAGAAATGCACCATGGGAAGGCAGCGCTTAATTTTTCATCCGTCATGAAATATTGCACCGGCAGACTCTTCAACAGACGCTTCTACACTCTTTTATTTTTCGGTCTTGCCCGTGCTGCCACTGATAGATAGACGGACACACACACTTTCTCATTTGCTCATTTGTCAGTCGTCTTTGCTCTCTTTTTTCTTCATCCATCCTCCACCTCTCTGTGGCTGTGTTCTTTTGTTAGCATTGTGTTAATGATTCCTGTTTTAATTGGAACATGCCCATTCCTATGTGTCCTTGTCTCCTGGGCAGGGTTGGCACTATGTATTCACACACAGGTGGTCACTCCACATTTTCACTCCAGCCTGTATGAATCTTCTTTATTCTGGGAGTGTCTGTGGTGTAAACACAGACTTGACTCTGACTCAAGGTGCTGTCTGTATACCGGAGCTCTGTGCTCTGTTGGTCTGAACAATTCCAATCTCCAGTGTTCTGTGGGTAATAATACAGATATGGTGAAAGATACAGTAGATTATCTCACCGTTCAGGGATGTACAGACTTTGATTTAATACTCCTTCTCTCTTTCCTCCACATATATCTCTGCCCCTACTCTCTCTCTCTATCTCTCTCTCTCTATCTCTCTCTATCTCTCTCTCTCTCTCTCTCTCTCTCTCTCTCTCTCTCTCTCTCTCTCTCTCTCTCTCTCTCTCTCTCTCTCTCTCTCTATATCTCTCTCTCTCTCGCTCTCTCTCTCTCTCTCTCTCTCTCTCTCTCTCTATATCTCTCTCTCTCTCTCTCTCTCTCTCTCTCTCTCTCTCTCTCTCTCTCTCTCTCTCTCTCTCTCCGTCCCTCCGTCCCTCTCAGACCCCGGGGCAGTGATTGAGACCCACAGTGCAGTACCGTATGCTGTGATAGGCGGCATCCTGGCTCTGCTGGTCTTCACCGTCATCTGTGTTCTCATCGTCACCATCTGGTGCTCTGTCCGACAGAAAGGTAACACATGCATGTATGCACGCGCAAGCACGCACACAAACACACACACCCACATGACATTCACACTATTGAAAAGTTATATGAATTCCATTAAAGGTGAGGCCACCATGATTTCTCAATGGTCACGCCTTACCCCGCTTTAAAATATCTGTCTCAGTGAATGAAAAATAGTAAATAAAAGATGGACCCAAATGGATGGAATGAGATAGGGGGATGAGAAGGAAAAGGGAACGCTCTTTCCTCTTTCTCCCCAGAACATGACAAACGACCTTGTATCTTGGCCAGGGGGGTTGATGGGAAATGTATGCTATAAACAGTGGGTGCATGTTGGGTGCACAGTGGGTGCATGTTGTTTAATGACCCCTATGGTTTACTGTATCAGGGCACATCAATTAAAAAACACAGTTACCCACGCTCCCCCATAACTTTAACAGCCTCTGGCAGCCCACTGTTTCCTCCTTCAGTGCCAATAAAGTTATCCAGGAGTAGAACCTTTGAGACCAGGGGAGGGGCCATACAGCCAGAATGCCAATCAGCAAATAGACAGAGCCATTACAACCAATCAGTGAGCAGAGACAGCACTATTAGGGCCCTGTCTCGGTCCTGCTGTGGCTGCCAGTGTGCCAATCAAAGCCTTGACCAGACAGACTATCAACAAAGAGACTGCCATTGGCTCCTGCAGTTATACTCAGCTTGAACATGATTGGGCTTGTTGGGCAGGTTTCCCGGATACAAATGAAACCTACTCCTGGACTAAAAAGCATGACTAGGCTTAATCTGTGTCTGTATCTGGCCCTTTAAATTCTGAACTGATAATGTAAATCAGAGAGAAATTAAAGATTTTAGTTTGATAGTTTGAATTTCTCTTATTATTATATTACTCTAGCTAACTTCCCCATCGTCCTTCTCTCTCTCTCCCTCCCTCTCTCTGTGCCTCACTCTACCCTTATCTTTCTCTCTCTATGCCTCCGCCCCTCTTTTTCTCTATTTGCACCATGCTTGGCCCTCTCTCTCCTTTCCCCCTCTCCCTCTGTCAGGCTCATATCGTACCCAGGAGCCTATACTTAATTGGTACTGACCTAATTCTAACTGAACTAATAATTAATCACAGGTAGGACTTCAACAATATGGTAAAGATTGCTTTGATGGGTTCACAGAATGTCACAAGGATTATATTACTCTGTCACAACTAACCTCCACACCCCTTCACCTGTCTCCCTCTCTCTGCTGCACAACCTTCTCTCTCTTTATACCTCCTCTCTCTATCGCTCACTCGCTCTCTCTCTCTGCCTCCTCTCTCTCTCTATGACTCTCTCTCTCTTCCTCCTCTCCCCTCTGTCTTTGCATCTCTCTCTGCCTCTCTCTCTCTCCCTCTCTCCTTTTTTCTCTCTCTGTTCATTCTCCCTCTCCCAGGTTCATATCTTACCCATGAGGCCAGTGGGCTGGACGAGCACGGGGAGGTCCAGGAGGCTTTCCTCAACGGGAATGATGCCAGTCAGGGCAAGAAGGAGTACCTACTGTAGCCTCCATCCCCAAAACCCACACCCCTCCCCCAACACGCCATGACGGGTGGCCTTCTGAATCTACTGTAATACTACTGCACACAGACCACATCACAGACCACAACACAGACCACAACACAGACCACAACAGAGACTGAAAGAGAGACGATCCGTCCAGCCCTTACATTACAACTGTGCCATACTGTAGATGTACTGGAGGAAGGAGCGAGGGAGCGAGGGAGGATGGCAGAGATAGGGGAAAGTGATAATAGGGTCATTATTTTGATAGAGAGAAGAGATAACAAGAAAGAAAGCCTCAGCACTTTCCTTCCCTGTGGTAATTGGAGAGGGAGGGAGAGAGAGAGAGGAAAGAGAAAAAAACTTCAATTTCCAAAATGTTCAATCCATAACTGGCACAGACAAACAAGTGGGGTGGGTATGGTTTCCAGAAGCTATTGAGTTTGAATGCTCAATTTGATTACTTGAAATTGCCAAAGCACATCAGCCCACAGAGAGCAGCTCATCTATAATTATTTGACAACATTGCAGAGTGTTACCCTGAAAGTCTCTTAAAGTATTTCTGAACTATTCAGTCAATTCTGCAGACGACCCAGGTATTGTATTTGCCGTCCGTTCTGGGGAGTCTGCCAATGTTTTCTGGGTAATTTAGAAACCTTCCTGTTATGAATGACTGCTTTCCTCGCAGAACAGAACTGTTGTTTCTCTTCTTTGAATTCTCTCTCTTTCTCCCTCCCTCTCTATTCACCTCTCTTTCTCATCCTCTTCTTCTCCCTTGTTCCCTCCCTCCATCCCTCTCTCTCTCTTTCTCCCTCCCTCTCTATTCAACTCTCTTTCTAGTCCTCTTCTTCTCCCTTGTTCCCTCCCTCCATCCCTCTCTCTCTCTTTCTCCCTCCCTCTCTATTCAACTCTCTTTCTAGTCCTCTTCTTCTCCCTTGTTCCCTCCCTCCATCCCTCTCTCTCTCTTTCTCCCTCCCTCTCTATTCAACTCTCTTTCTCATCCTCTTCTTCTCCCTTGTTCCCTCCCTCCATCCCTCTCTCTCTCTTTCTCCCTCCCTCTCTATTCAACTCTCTTTCTCATCCTCTTCTTCTCCCTTGTTCCCTCCCTCCATCCCTCTCTCTCTCTTTCTCCCTCCCTCTCTATTCAACTCTCTTTCTAGTCCTCTTCTTCTCCCTTGTTCCCTCCCTCCATCCCTCTCTCTCTCTTTCTCCCTCCCTCTCTATTCAACTCTCTTTCTAGTCCTCTTCTTCTCCCTTGTTCCCTCCCTCCATCCCTCTCTCTCTCTTTCTCCCTCCCTCTCTATTCAACTCTCTTTCTAGTCCTCTTCTTCTCCCTTGTTCCCTCCCTCCATCCCTCTCTCTCTCTTTCTCCCTCCCTCTCTATTCAACTCTCTTTCTCATCCTCTTCTTCTCCCTTGTTCCCTCCCTCCATCCCTCTCTCTCTCTTTCTCCCTCCCTCTCTATTCAACTCTCTTTCTAGTCCTCTTCTTCTCCCTTGTTCCCTCCCTCCATCCCTCTCTCTCTCTTTCTCCCTCCCTCTCTATTCAACTCTCTATCTAGTCCTCTTCTTCCGCCTTGTTCCCTCCCTCCCTCTCTCTGTCTTTATCTCTCCTCTATTGTTGGCCAATAAAGAAAGGATTAGTGCCAGTCTCCTTTCGTGAGTTAGAAGAAAGGGAACATAAGTTGACGAGACACATTAAGGAAAATCATAATTATTTTAAAATGCCCTTAAAGGGATAACATTTTTAAAATGTCTTATAGAGGGGAAAAAACGAGTGAAAGGAAAGTAATGAATAAAGAAAAATACATGATGGATATTTTTCTGAATGCCATGCACACACACACACACACACACACACACACACACACACACACACACACACACACACACACACACACACACACACACACACACACACACACACACACACACACACACACACACACACACACACACATATCTCTGAATTCTTTATTTGTATAAAAATGTAAACAGTAAGATAACTTAAATGAATCTTTTAAGAAATTGAGAAAACAGACAGTTGACTATTGAAAGCATTATGAAGCTACTATACTAACACATTATTAGCCTAGAGGTACAAAAACAAACAAACTAGTGTCCAGTGATCAAAAAAGAAAATATGAAGAAAAAAAATGTTTCATTTGTCTTTATGAAATACCTGAGGTCTTATTGATTTTTTATTAATTCTTGTTATTATTATTACTGTTATGATTGTTATTATTATTACTGTTATGATTATTGTAAATGTTATAACTGTACACCTCCCATGTTTGTTGTTTTTGGTTATTCTATAGAAACTGCTGTCTTTCCACTTCTCTCTGACTCTGTCTCTCTAGTTCTCTCTAGTTCTTTCTATCTTTGTCTCCTGTGTCTATTTGTCTCTTCTTCTCGTCTTTCACTACTGTTTATTTTATAGTCATGTTGATATAGCTAACTATTTCTTTATAGGGGAAAGATACAAAGCACGACAAAATAAAAAATACTTCAAAAATAACACAGGAGACGAGTCTGTTCCTGTTTAATTAGAAATGTTCTGAGACACGGTGAGAGGAGAAGAAACACAGCAGATGACAACATCAATAGGGAATAGAGAGCTTAAGGTAGGAAGATGAAAACCCAGGCAGGAAGGAAGGAGAGAAAGACCTAGAACAGACGAGGGGTTGAAAGAGAATAAAAAACATACATAAGGATCCATGACTGCTAATGAATCATGGGAAGATAATGAGAGAGAGAGGGAGAGAGATGTAGAGAGAGAGGGAGAGGTAGAGAGAGAGGGAGAGAGCGAGAGGTAGAGAGAGAGAGGGAGAGAGAGGGAGGTAGAGAGAGAGAGGAACAGATAAAGAGAGGAACAGAGGGAGACAAAAGGACAGTCATGTCAGATGCACAGAAAAATATGACGCCCCCACTATTTCCATGCAATCAATACCCGATTCTGTCAAGAAGCACTCAACCTGTCCATCTGCGTGTGCGGCTGGATTTAAAAGCTGCTGGAGGTCACTGCGTGATGGATCGATGTGTTTGTCTTCTATCGACGATAAGGCTCCACAGTAGGCTGTCATAAAGACAGATTGTCAAACGGCAATCAAAGTAATGGACTCACCAGGAGCAAGGGCTATACTAGCCTATACCAGCTGACGTGAACCAACCCTGTAGGCAGTAGGACAATGGAGACACCATGTCCAGAACACATCCCCAGGTTAGCTGAAATAATGACCCTGAAACCTGATTTAGCAAATGGTGGGTGACACATCTCTGGAAGTAGTCATCAGAGCCTGACTTCATCCAGCAGTGCTCTAATGCTAGAATGGCTTGTTCTATAATGGATAGTGTTCTAGAAGGATTAAACACTACCATCTAAATCAATCATCAGAGAAGATGATACCCTGTCACATAAACCCTGATGTGACGCGTAAAACATGAACATTTAGCTGATTCATGTACTGTAACACGTTTATATCAGTATTTCTTCTGTTTTAGGACGTATCATGGCCTGTTATGACAGGCATATCTCTTCCTATGATAGCCTACCGTCATAAGCATTCTATACCATTAGTACATTACAGCCCCAATGCCAGGTAAATACCAGCACTGTGAAATTGGAAGTGCTAGCAGTAGCGCTGGCCCCAGTTAGCCTCTGTTAATGGTAGTAAGGTGACCGGAGTGGCCTCTATTCTCTGGTAATGACCTTTGAGGTGCATCGGGCCGTGCTGTGCCGTTGTGGTCCCAGCCATTGATTGAAGTGGTTGAGCGTGTCGGTCGGTAGGCAGCGGTTAGAGAAGCACAGCCTAATCAGGAAGGACTGTGCTCTCAGGCAGACGGAACGATTGAATGGACACCCAAGCCAGAACTGTTCTCCATCAATAATGTATTCCAGGCAGAGAGAGATGTTGTTTTTGTTAAGATCTAAGGGTGGGGTTTGAGGAGAAACCGGTAGACAGAGAGAGAGAAAAAAATAGAAATGGCGGATTGATGTATAATGATGTACAGGTACCTGTCAAAATTAGGGAAACACCAACAGAAAGTGTCTTAAAACGGCGTTGGGCCACCACGAGCCAGAACAGCTTCAATGCTACTTGCCAGAGATTCTACAAGTGTCTGGAACTCTATTGGAGGGACGCGACACCATTCTTCCATGAAAATTCCATCATTTGGTGTTTTGTTGATGGTGTTGTCTCAGGAGTCACTCCAGAATCTCACATACGTGTTAAATTGGGTTGAGATCTGGTGACTGAGACACACACACACCCTATGCTCCTTTGAGACCCCTCTTTCAAAGTCACTGAGATCTCTTCTTCTAGCCATGGTAGCTAAAATAATGGTAAACTGGGCATTTTTATACATGACCCTAAGCATGATGGGATGTTAATGCTTAATTAACTACGGAACCACACCTGTGTGGAAGCACCTGCTTTCAATATACTTTGTATCCCTCATTTACTCAAGTGTTTCCTTTATTTTGGCAGTTATCTGTATGTAGAGAAGACAAGAGAGAGAAGAACAGAGTGTGTGTGCATGTGTTAGAGAGAGATGAACATAAACAAAGAGATGAACATAAACAGAGAGATGAAAATAAAGAGAGAGAGATGAACATAAACAGAGCGATGAACATGAAGAGAGATGAACATAAACAGAGCGATGAACATAAAGAGAGAGATAAACATAAAGAGAGATGAACATAAACAGAGCGATGAACATAAAGAGAGATGAACATAAACAGAGCGATGAACATAAACAGAGCGATGAACATAAAGAGAGAGATGAACATAAAGAGAGAGATGAACATAAACAGAGTGATGAACATAAAGAGAGATGAACATAAACAGAGCGATGAACATAAACAGAGCGATGAACATAAAGAGAGAGATGAACATAAAGAGAGAGAGAGATGAACATAAAGAGAGAGAATTAGAGGGAGGGACAAGAGGGAAAGGGAGAGAGACAGACCCACTTAATAAGACCAGAGAGAGAGATATAGAGAGAGATATATGTATATATACAGTTTAAGTCGGAAGTTTACATACACCTTAGCCAAATACATTTAAACTCAGTTTTTCACAATTCCTGACATTTAATCCAAGTAAAAATTCCCTGTTTTAGGTCAGTTAGGATCACCACTTTATTTTAAGAATGTGAAATATCAGAATAATAGTAGAGAGAATGATAGAGATTATAGAGATTATTTCAGATTTGATTTCTTTCATCACATTCCCAGTGGGTCAGAAGTTTACATACACTCAGTTAGTATTTGGTAGCATTGCCTTTAAATTGTTTGGGTCAAATGTTTCGGGTAGCCTTCCACAAGATTCCCACAATAATTTGGGTGACTTTTGGCCCATTCCTCCTGACAGAGCTGGTGTAACTGAATGAGGTTTGTAAGGCCTCCTTGCTCGCACACGCTTTTTCAGTTCTGCCCACAAATGTTCTATAGGATTGAGGTCAGGGCTTTGTGATGGCCACTCCAATACCTTGACTTTGTTGTTCTAAAGCCATTTTGCCACAACTTTGGAAGTATGCTTGGGGTCATTGTCCATTTGGAAGACCCATTTGCAACCAAGCATTAACTTCCTGACTGAGGTCTTGAGATGTTGCTTCAAATTATCCACATAATATATCTATTTTGTGAAGTGCACCAGTCCCTCCTGCAACAAAGCACCCCCAAAACATGATGCTGCCAACCCCGTGTTTCACGGTTGGGATGGTGTTCTTCAGTTTGCAAGCCTCCCCCTTTTTCCTCCAAACATAATGATGGTCATTATGGCCAAACAGTTTTATTTTTGTTTCATCAGACTAGAGGACAAAAATATGCAAAAATATCCTCTGTGTGCAACATAAAACACCAAATAAGGCATGCATAGCAGAATTAGGCCGATACCGTCTAATTATTAAAATCCAGAAAAGAGCTGTTCAATTCTACAACCACCTAATAGGAAGCGATTCCAAAACCTTTCATAACAAAGCCATCACCTACAGAGAAATTAACCTGGAGAATAGCCCCCTAAACAAACTGTTCCTGAGGCTCTGTTCACACACAGACCCCACAGAGCCCCAGGACAGCAACACAATTAGACCCAACCAAATCATGACAAAACAAAAAGATAATTACTTGACACATTGGAAAGAATTGACAAAAAACAGAGCAAACTAGAATGCTTGTCACGATCGTCGTATTGAGGAGACCAAGGCGCAGCGTGAGATGTATACATTCTTCTTTATTAAAACAAAGAACACTAAACAAACTAACAAAACGACCGTGAAGCTATAAACACGAGTGCTGACATGCAACTACACATAGACAATAACCCACAA